>NW_020438954.1:2262826-2312846 GCF_000699045.2 Agrilus planipennis
CTTGTTTTCGACTCGCACTACTATTCATGATTGAACAAAACTTTTGGCAGGTACTGTATGAAAAAGTATGTTTAATGAACAAGAGTCGAGAGTATAATGAGCTTTTTTCTCCCTACCTACGATTTTGCCAGCGCGCATCCTAGACATTGGAAGGGGACATCGCTAGAGAAAGTAAATGAACTATACTTAAGAGTTGGAAGGTTTATATTAGTATGAAAAACCAACACTGACGTTTAATGACGTATAGGTTCCATATAGTTCGGCGCTTTTCTAACTAAAGAACCCACTTTGATAAGGTTTCCAACATAGAGTCGAAAACTAATATAAACGTTCCAACCCTTAGGTGCCTAGTATCCAAACTAAGGGGAAGAAATGGAGAACAGATTTGGGTATTATGTTTTAGAAAAATAAAGGTTACATTTTGGGAAACTAAAATATTCCTAGTGACTTTGAGTCCAAAAGCTACTTATTCAGTCTATTACCTACATACGTATGATTATGGCAGTGGTTTCCAACCTTTTTGTACCTGCACCCCCCTTAAAAAAAATGTTGCGCATCCTTAATTTTTCTAACAATCTAATATCATAAATACTCAACTAAAATTATAATTTNTTTATTCAGAAAGCAAATCCTATTCCTGAGGGACAGAAAACATTAGTTTTGTGTGGTCATCGATGATTATTGACACGTATTCAGGACATCAACACGAGCGAAGCAGCGGGTAAAACTTACCATGAAATTTTGTACAGGGATGCATAAAAGGACATAGGGTACCTTTTATTCAGAAAGCAAATCCTATTCCTGAGGGACAGAAAACATTAGTTTTGTGTGGTCATCGATGATTATTGACACGTATTCAGGACATCAACACGAGCGAAGCAGCGGGTAAAACTTACCATGAAATTTTGTACAGGGATGCATAAAAGGACATAGGGTACCTTTTATTCAGAAAGCAAATCCTATTCCTGAGGGACAGAAAACATTAGTTTTGTGTGGTCATCGATGATTATTGACACGTATTCAGGACATCAACACGAGCGAAGCAGCGGGTAAAACTTACCATGAAATTTTGTACAGGGATGCATAAAAGGACATAGGGTACCTTTTATTCAGAAAGCAAATCCTATTCCTGAGGGACAGAAAACATTAGTTTTGTGTGGTCATCGATGATTATTGACACGTATTCAGGACATCAACACGAGCGAAGCAGCGGGTAAAACTTACCATGAAATTTTGTACAGGGATGCATAAAAGGACATAGGGTACCTTTTATTCAGAAAGCAAATCCTATTCCTGAGGGACAGAAAACATTAGTTTTGTGTGGTCATCGATGATTATTGACACGTATTCAGGACATCAACACGAGCGAAGCAGCGGGTAAAACTTACCATGAAATTTTGTACAGGGATGCATAAAAGGACATAGGGTACCTTTTATTCAGAAAGCAAATCCTATTCCTGAGGGACAGAAAACATTAGTTTTGTGTGGTCATCGATGATTATTGACACGTATTCAGGACATCAACACGAGCGAAGCAGCGGGTAAAACTTACCATGAAATTTTGTACAGGGATGCATAAAAGGACATAGGGTACCTTTTATTCAGAAAGCAAATCCTATTCCTGAGGGACAGAAAACATTAGTTTTGTGTGGTCATCGATGATTATTGACACGTATTCAGGACATCAACACGAGCGAAGCAGCGGGTAAAACTTACCATGAAATTTTGTACAGGGATGCATAAAAGGACATAGGGTACCTTTTATTCAGAAAGCAAATCCTATTCCTGAGGGACAGAAAACATTAGTTTTGTGTGGTCATCGATGATTATTGACACGTATTCAGGACATCAACACGAGCGAAGCAGCGGGTAAAACTTACCATGAAATTTTGTACAGGGATGCATAAAAGGACATAGGGTACCTTTTATTCAGAAAGCAAATCCTATTCCTGAGGGACAGAAAACATTAGTTTTGTGTGGTCATCGATGATTATTGACACGTATTCAGGACATCAACACGAGCGAAGCAGCGGGTAAAACTTACCATGAAATTTTGTACAGGGATGCATAAAAGGACATAGGGTACCTTTTATTCAGAAAGCAAATCCTATTCCTGAGGGACAGAAAACATTAGTTTTGTGTGGTCATCGATGATTATTGACACGTATTCAGGACATCAACACGAGCGAAGCAGCGGGTAAAACTTACCATGAAATTTTGTACAGGGATGCATAAAAGGACATAGGGTACCTTTTATTCAGAAAGCAAATCCTATTCCTGAGGGATAGAAAACATTAGTTTTGTGTGGTCATCGATGATTATTGACACGTATTCAGGACATCAACACGAGCTAAGCAGCGGGTAAAACTTACCATGAAATTTTGTACATACGTATGTTGTCAAGGTTTCAAAAAAGTGCATACGTGGGTACCTCTTGTCCAGAAAACAAATACAGTTCCTTAGGGATACAATAATTTGTTTTATGTGGTTGTCGATGATCTTTAAAACGCACCAACGCTAGTGAAGCCGCTGGTAAAACCTAAATAAATATGATTGAATTTAAAAGTTTGAAATGGAAGGGGCATACTTCTAGCCATTTTAGGTGATTTGTATCTGTGTTCGCTGATTATATAATTATAGTATATAATCAATGTTGCCAGATGGAAGCACAAATAATATTATTATTCGAAAGCTGTAAATCTAGGGTGGTTTTGAGGTGTCAACGGAATTATGTTGTAAATAGGGAAAAAACATCAAAAATCGTACAACAATAATAGAAAATAAGTTAAATAACCCGTTAGCCTGTCGAGGGATTTAAACAATTTATTCCCACTTGTTAAATTTAAATTAAATTAACACTCCTAATAACACCGTTCGATTTACAATTCAGCAGCCGCCGGATTCTCAGCTAACATAGCTTATCACTGTTATAGAGAAAATGAGAAATTGAAGCAATTTTTCTCTTCTTTGTATGCCGATAGTTATTGTAGAAAACGAGTGAAAGAAGAAATGTGTGTAGTTACCTGTAGCAATTTGGGATATCACCAAAGACGGTATGAATTTTTCATGTTGATATTATGACATGAGGAAACGGTTCTTTACGACTTTCCACGATACAGAAAGATTCACAAAGGGAACGTTATGCACGTGAGAGCGACTCGAGGTTTTTTGCTTCCGAATATGAGTTCCGAGTGGCCTAGTTTCGTGAATGTATCTATGCCGCACGGTCTTATAAGAGACGTTCTAGTAGCTAACGTACAAAATACTAAATGCTATCGTTATCCCACATCAAGTGTACAGTTATACTTCTTCAAATTTTTGTCAGTAAAAATTAACGTTTCTGACAAGTTATTTACAAAAACATTGGACAGAATCTTCAGTAACTTACAAAATATCTATTAAAATGTACAAAGGAGTTAAAGGGAACAACAAGGATGTACCATAATTTGTATAGAGACCCGTTGTGTATCTAAGCTTGTTTCTCAATCAAAGTATACTCTACTAGTCGCAATTCGTCCAAATTTAGATTTTATCAACGTCGACAGTCTGTAGCACTTGAAACCATTCCCACCATAACCTAATCTAAACCATTAGTACGAAGCACATAACCCTTGACACTTTTTTTTTAATTTTATAATATCGTTATTAAAAAGTCGTCAGTCCTAACATTGGCTGGACACGAACCTCCACTCTTTCCAATCCTGATCTAATTTTCTCATTTCCTTAAAACCAGAACATTACATATCCTTCATCGTCATAAGGTCGTCAGTCTTAAGTCTGTTTGGACACGCACTTCCACTCTTTCCTATCCTGAGCTAATCTTCGTATTTCCCTAAAAGTAGAACATCCCACATCCTTAACTACTTGCGAAAACTAATCTAATCCAGGTCTACCTCTACCACTCCTAACTCCCGTTTCCGCCTCTAATATGTCTCTGACTAGACCTTCATACCTGGGAAGATGTCCTGCCAACCTATCTCGCCTATTCCTTATTGACTTCCATAGAGTCCTCTATTTTCCTATTATTTCTAATACCTCTTCATTCTAACCTCTCTATCCGCGGTATCTTCATCATTCGCAGGTAACACTGGCCGCGCTCCAAACATACACCTTTAACATTCTTTTTCGAATTTCCAAATTGATCATAGAAATCACTTCCTTTTGGTAAAAGCGACTCTACTCTGACCTAATCTCTTCTATATCTCTACTGTTCCATCCATCCTGAGTTCCCTGATTTCTTAAATACCGAAAACTAGCCAGTTTTTTAATTTTTCCCCATTCTTTCTTTCTTTTTTTAAAATGTATTACTGTAAACGTCCGTTTCACCCCTTTAAGTATGGTATTTTGAAAACTCATTTCGTAGTGGATGATGAATAAGCTTTGTACAAAATTTCAAGCTTCCCGACTCGGCGGTTTGAACAGTGGATACTTTGTTCAATACATCAAACTTTCAACCGCTTTTTTACCCCATTGGGGGTGAATTTTAAAGGATCCTTGCAAAATTTTAAGACTCATGACCCAGACGTTTGGGCTTTTCGTTGATATATCAATCAGTGTATCATTTTATATACACAGATGAACCACCAAAATTGTTACAACATTTGGCCCGTAATGACATTAAACAATTAATCAAAATAAAATTCTAAAATTTCTTGCTAATTCTGCGCATTTTTTGTGAGTAATTTTTCTTCTATTAATACTTTTTTTAACTGGCGATTAAAATTGGATTCGACGCTAAAGCAAATCCTTTTAAAAAAGAACCCGAACTTATTCTTTCCTATATTTCTTCTTCTTTTCTTCCCTGTAAGTGCTTTTCACTGTCATCAACTTCGTTAATTTTAAAAGAGTTTTTTAATCAATTAAATTGTTAACTCTTTTGTTTAATATGATATTAAAGAATTTTACGTCTCTTTGTAATTATGAATAAATTACATCAAATTTTGAAAAATATACACCTACATTATGTTGAGATTTAGAATTTGGTTTTTGAAACAAAGGATAAATGTCTATTTTTAACCAAAATATAGAATTTTCATGAAGTGGTTTGTCCTTTTTACCCTTTAAAGAGTTATTAGAAAGAATAAGAGAACAGAGGACTCTAAGGAAGACGATAAAAACTAGGCGAGATAGGTTGGTATGACACCTTCTCAGGCATGAAGGTCTAGTCAGAGACATATTAGAGGCAGAAACAGGGGATTAGGAGGAGTAGAGATAGACGACTGGATGGATGTGGATTTTTCTAGTTTTGGGGAAATGCTAAGGTTAGCTCAGGATAGGAAAGGGTGGAGGTGCGTGTCCAACCAGTCTTAAGACTGACGACCTTATGATGATGATGAACTGTTCAAATGACAATTTAAGAATCTAACCAAAGTTTTTACTTCGAAGGAGCAGAGAAGAATAGCTTTCCTTCTTTTTATCCTGAGTCAGTTTCCAAAACTTATATGATAACCCGAGATAAAAATGTTCACTCTCACAGAGTCTCTGAAAGTGAGACTCGAGTCTCCGTGTATCATCGAGTCTCTGTGGTGTCGCTGAGAGAGACTTTCAAAAAAACTATTTAGCATCTCTGAACGAGAGAGATGAGTCGCTCATAAAGAGATCCTCATTTCGTATCCAGTCTCTGAACGAGAGACTCGAATCTCTCAATAAGTGGTGTCCCGATAGACATGGTTAAAATTTTCTAAGTTCAACATATTTCAGTGATCACGGTCTTTCTACGAGAGACTCGAGTCTCTTAATTTTTCAGTTTTATTCATTCAGTCTCTCGGTGAGAGACTGGAATCTCTGAATTAACAATTTTATCGTTAGAGTCTCTCATACAGAGATTGTGAGAGATCCATAAAAATAGTTAGGCAATAACTGAGAGACTATGAAAGACTGTAAGAGACGCTGTCAGAGACGCTGAAAGACTCTGAGAGACTGGAGAGAGACTGAAAATTTTTGTCTAGGAAAGCCAATCATAGATCCGCAAGTTTTAATTAGGACGTCACCTTTGAAGAGAATAAAAATGTCACTTGGAACTTTCCTAGATACGTATAATGTAATATCCTATTTCAAACTTCACCTCTTATTCCACTTTTTGTCATATAATACTTCAAAAGCATTTTGCTGCTGTACTTTTAAAAAGTACCGTTGCCCGAAGCCTTTGTTGGGTTAAAGACACACTGTTAACGAGAACAAGTCACGCCAGCAGATGCTTATACGTCACTTTTGTGGCAGGATCATAACTTACCCTTAAACTGCCTTTGTTATCCGAAAGGAAAAATAATAAAAGGAAACAAAACTTTTCTCTTCAAAACAACGTTACCAACAGTACAAACTTACAAAGTGTACATCACTGCTCTTTTCGGGAAAACTGGGGACATTATGTATCTCCGGTCTTTTATGACGGTATTATTGTCCTTCATGTCGAGGAAGAAATCTAGTTTAGAAAGTGCAGACAACATAGAATTTAATTTACAATGTATTACTGTATAGTTTCTTAATTTTCAACTGGTAGGGTACTGAAATACATTATTCAAAACATTCTATCCATTAAATAAAATAATTCGAAGTGGTCTGTATTCTGTCGAAACTGCCAGACGCGGATCGCGATTTTTGGATTTAATCAGCGCTTCGCAGACAGCTCCTACAGAACACAGACCAACTTTTACCTGCTGTCTTAACAGCGCGTTTTAGAAAATACCACAAATGGCTCGGTAAACGCCAACTGTAGTACTTTGCTACATTTTAGGATTACGTATGCTCCAACAAGGTCCCTTTAAATATATGGATATCTACTTGCTGAAACGAATCCCGGCGTAGCTAGCCTCAACGTGATAGGCACGTTACCATAATCGAATAAAATAATTCGAAGTGGTCTGTATTCTTTCGACAGAATCAAGTTTATATGTTTATTATACTGACATTAAGAGTGGCTGTAAATGTATAAATTGTGAAGCCTTATACATAGGTCAAATAGGAAGAAATATAGATGTAGGAACTAAAGAACCTTAAAAGAGGGTCCTACTCAATAAAACTACTACTACGTAAAATAATTTAAAATTGGAGGTTCACGTCCTTACTTTACTTTGTATTATTATTATTATTATAGTTTTTTGATTGTCAATTAAAAATTCACAAACAAATACTGTGTTTCTTTGATTTTAGACGATGTTAAATCGCCGAGCCTTCTCTGATGTTTTGGCGGAAACACCAAAGCACTCACGATTGAAAGAAGATGCTCGACAAATAGAATTTGTCCGCATCGGTCAAGCACTTAAATTGGAAGCGATAGTTCGAGGAGATGCTCCTACTAGTTTGGCATCTGCTGGTACGGGAAGCACGTTGCTTAGAAAATCGCCTTGGGAACCAAACTGCTTCTATCCCGTTTTCCCGCAACAAACCATTATTTGCGCGGACTCCTGGGACGATAACAAACTTGTAGTAGCCACAGAGGATGGAACTTTCGTTGTGGAAGGTAAGAAATCCTAATTCTCATAAAGGATCAATGCGTCGCCGTGTGTAGTAAGTAATCCTAACAATCAATTTTTATGATTCTGGTATAAGTTTGTTAACAATGAATATATAGGTAGACTACGTCATAGGTAAACATTACAATTTACGATAAAATCTTTTTTCCTTACTTGCATGAATACACTCCCCCTCTGATTAAACGATAAATTATTATATGAGGCTACCAAAGACGAACATGGTCGTAGAAGTTTTGCGATCCTATCTCCTTCAATCAAAACTTATGCGACAATAAAGTTAATAGGCAGACATTGTCAGACAACATCAACCTCATTTTAAGGTTACATTGACCTCTACTTGCTCATGAATTTGCCTATTCGAGCCTGTCGCTACTGCTTTGCAGAATATTTGGCATAATACAACTTCGTACTTCTTCCCCTAATATAAATTAACAGGACTAATCTAGCAATAAAAATCAATATCTTCCAATATGAAACTGAAAAATATTTATATACATTAAGTTTATTAAAGCATTGCAGAGTGTTAACTAGATATAACAGTGAGTCACATGGTGAGTAAAACAGCGTGGTTAAGAGACAAAACCAATTGTAAGCAAAACCAAACGCAGTTACTATCCGAAGCCGGCCCTGGTCGTGCATTGGCAGCGTATAGAGAAGTTGCGGTAACAATTAAGCAACTACATTGATGAAAAATGTAAACGGTGACGGTTGTGGAACGATTAATAAAGTAAATATCAACAACTTACTATACATAACAATCTCTAGACACCCATTGCGATAACAATTAATTAAATACGTAACTACTTTGTTCATCGCTGATAGTATGCAGTGCTACGATATTTAAAATATACATCGACATGGTATTAAGAATATTAAATACAAAACAAATACTTGTAGAATATGGATGCTGCAACTAATGAAATGCAGCGTTGCAATGTGGTATTTCTCTGCGTGGTCCTACCAGGGCCGGACTGGTCCTTGATTGTTGGTTGAAAACGGTGGATTTTCGGACCACTAAATGTTTACTTAGTTTTCTTGTTATATAGCACCTTATGACCTCCTGCAAGGTAGCTACTTATTTCAGAAACACCCCGTAAAAGTGTATACATTTATTATCATTAGTATACTTCGGTCTTCTCAGTTTTCACTGGTCAACTTTGAGCAAAAAAACTTCACTTAAATCTTTTTGAATGCGTTGCATTTACTGTTATTGAAATATACATATATGGAGGTATTCATCGGGAATTATGAAATATTGTAACCCTGCTTCTAATTTAAATAGAAAATGTAACTGAAAATACTTTTCAATCCTGTTTTGATATTAATACACGCGTACAGCGTTGTATTAACACGAGCTAAGGTAAGCGGTTGTACAGGGATTTCAACTATTGAGCACCGAACTATCTGCCCTTTTGTCAGCTGCGCTAGTTACTATGGCGATTACCATTAATTATGATGGTAAACACAAATGCCCCTTTCGCTTGTAAACATCTGAGATAAGGCCATAAACTCAATTCATTAAATACACACACTATGCAGGCACATTTACCTACAGTAAATTGCTGTGGTTCGTTGATTTCAAATATACGTAGATATATACTCAGAGACTTACATAAGTGTAGTATTTGGATACTTAAAGATATATATGCACACAATGTGTAGATATGTAATGGTAGAATGTGTGTCTACATACATATATCTATCACAAGGCATGCCAAAGCACTGGAATATGTATAATAGAGGGTGGTTCATAAATAGTGGGATTTAGGGCATGGAAAGCAAGCATTAAACATCACCCGGACTACTCCATACGGTAGGGCGGAAGGCCCTCTTCAGCCTTCTTTCAGGAATCGTGAGAATTGGTGGGTGGTGGTTCGGGTGTGAAAAATGAGACAGACGAAATGAAGACAGAAGAGAATGAAAGATTATCTGTGGAATATTACTGCCTCAGCATTTGCCTAAGTGGTCCAAGGAAACCACAGAAAAACTTGGGCCAAGGCAGACGGACCAGGAATTGAACCGGAGTCCTCCCGAATGCTAAGGAATGCTCTAAATCCTTAGGCCATGACGCGCCAGGGGCTTACCGTTCGACTTTGATCGAAAAAAATCTAGAAATACATAACCAAGTTTAATGGACGTTGAGGTTACGATATTGTATAAAAAAGTTTTTCAATGGTACGTACACACCACTGAAATAGTCCTTGTTAAACTGGCATTCAATTTGCAACATTACTATAATTTATGAATGCATTGTGGTTTAATTATCTTTCTCAGATGTCTAAAAATTGTAGTAATCAATTGTGTAGTTCTTTCTAAGCCACCCTGTATGTATAGATTTTCAATATACTCATATACTTACATGCTTCTGTAACAATAGAGACATCATGTCGATAATCGATATACATCTTCTAATGCTTCACATTTATATTCATTCACGGCTGCAATGTTCTGTTCTCCTTACTATAATCAAGTAGTTGTAGGGGTTGATTGAATATTTTTGATTGACGTTAACCATTATTGGATGGAACGTAAGCTATTGGTATAGTAATTGAAATACCTGGCTGGGAAGCACGTAAACAACAATTTGTGGATTAATTTTCTTGTTCAGAAACGTTGTTTGTTAATCAATAAAATTATCATCCAAATATTTTTATTACCAACTGATTCGGAAGGTAGAAGAAAATTGAGTATCTACATGATAAAATACGGGAGACAGATTCATGAAAGTAGAGCTCATTATGTTAGCATTTTATGCATTAAAAATAAGAAAAAACATCCCCAGAGACCAACACGTTGGCAAAGGGTTTTCTATAGATGTTTGTTTGTGCCTATATCAATGATCCTTGAGAAGCGTTCAACAGCTTCATAATATAAATCACATTCGTGAATACTGGTAGCACTATTTACGATTGGTATGTTTGAATTTCCAACAACAACATGTAAACAAATCTGTTTGTTGTGAGCGTCATCCATCACCTTCAGTTTATGAAAGTTATTTACTTGCAAACAAAATAAATACTCAATAAGCTTTTGCACTAATCTCATAAAGGTATTTTTTGCATGCATGCTTTAATTATACTACGTAATGGAATTAATAAATTAAAAACCAGAAATATTTTAATAATATTCTATCCTCTTTTTAAAGAAATAACAGGAATATAGAAAATAATTTAGTTTTCTCGGTAATACAAATTAATTTCACTAAGTATTATAGCAATATTAGGATCTAGCAAGGTGGAGTTACAGACAGCATTAAATAAAATGGAAGTGGTATTGACGAAACAGTATTGCATGAAAATAAATACAAGTAAAACATAAATACTGGTAAGCAAGGGAAGAAAAAGTAGGGAAAAGAAAAATTAGAACAAGTGGCCTATTTTAGGTATCTAGGAAGTCAGATAAGTCAAGACGGAAAGAGTAGTAGAGATAACGCAGGGTCGAGCCGCCTTCAATAAAAAGAAGCCACTTGCTCGCGAACGGTTAATTTAGAAATTCGAAAAAGCTTGTTAAAGGTGTATATTTGGAGCGCGGCTCTGTAAGGGTGCGAAACATAGACAGTGCCCGCGGTGGAAAAGAAAAGGTCAGAAGCGTTCAAAATGTGGTGTTACAGGCGAGTCATATAGATATACCGTGGATAAAGAAGGTTAGAAATAAAGAGGTATTAGAAAGAATAGGAGAGTAGAGGGCTCTATGAAAGTCAATAAGAAATAGGCGAAATAGGCTAGTAGGACAAAAAAAACTTTTAGGTGTTTAATTCCCACCAGGCAGTAATGCTGGTGGGCGGGCAGTCCCTCCGGACTATGCCGGAAGGTAGGGCGGAAGGCCCTCTTCAGCCTGCTTTCAGGAATCATGGGAATGGGTGAGTGGTGGTTCGGGTGAGAAAGATGAGACGGACGAAATGAAGACAGAAGAGAGTGAAAGATTATCTGTGGAATATTACTGCCCCAGCATTTGCCTAGGTGGTCCAAGGAAACCACAGAAAAACTTGGACCAAGGCAGACGGACTGACCCGGAATCGAACCGGCGTCCTCCCGAATGCTAAGCAATGGTCTAGACCTCTAGGCCATGCCGCTCAGTGCTAGTAGGACATCTTCTCAGACATGAAGGTCTAGTAAGAGACATATTAGAGGCAGAAACGGGAGTTAGGCGGGGTAGAGGTAAACCTAGATTAGATTACCGTTCGCAAACAGTTAAGGATGTGGGTTGTTATAGTTTTAGGGAAATACGAAAATTAGCGTGGGATAGGAAAGAGTGGAGGTGTCTATCCAACCAGCCGTAGGTCTGACGACCTTATGATTATGAAGCATTAACATAAGAATTTTTTATGCAGAATAAAGCTTTCGTTTAACACTGATATTTTCGAAGTAGAACCTTTTAAGCAGAAAACTGTCAAAAAAAAAATAACACAAAAATACTTTTTACGCTTTTGCTTATTGCTCTTTCAAGAATACTTGAAAAAGCTGTTAAAACTCCGTCAGTCCTGTTTCACTGTTTTCTTTTCCATAAATCGATACGGAAATTCAAAACAGACTACTAATATTAAATAAGTTGGCGGATATAGCAAAGCCGTAGTTAAAAACAATTTTGTTTGGTGGAATTTTTGAATAAGCGAAGCCACATTACGTGACACAAAAACGAACTGGTGCGTATCGCACGTTAAGTGGAAATATAATTTTAATTTACTGAAAGCATTTCCACGTGCAATATAAATTATCCGCTAAGCGGACTAGACTAATTCTACACGACGCGACACGATGCGACGAGAGAGTCCTGGAAACATATCACCTGTCGCATGAATGAGTTAACCAACACGATGCGCTTTCCTTTCTTGTTTTTTGTTTCCCCATGTATTATGTTTTTTGGGGTAATACTCTTTTAAATCCGCAAATATCACGTACAGTTTATTTCGTTATTAAATTTTCCGAAGCCTGAAGTGAAAAAAAGACGGAAGAACTATTTGGGTTTAGAAGAAATAGAAAAACGGCAGAGGCCATTCTAGCTTTACTGGTAACAATAGAGAAAACAATAGAAAAAAGAAAGAGGGCGTACATAGGGTTTGTACATTGAGAAGAAACTTTTGACAATGTTAAATGGGACTTAAAAATGTAGGGATGAGTTACAAAGATAGAAGAGTGATAGGTACTTAGTTTTATAAAGAGCAACAAGCATAGTTATAGAGCTGAGGCTGCAACGTAGAGAAGTAAATATTAGGAAGGGAATTAGACAGGGATGTACACTGTCACCATTACTTTTTAATCTATACATTTAAGACGCCATCAACATCATTAAAGACAGTACAACTGTATGGATAGATATACAGGGGCAAAACTATTAGCATCTAATAGAGGTAGAGATAGCTTTCAATAAAATGGAAGCAAGTCAGATAAGTCAGTACGGAAGGAGTAGTAGGGATATAAAGCAAAGCATAGCGCAGGATCGAGTCGCTTTCAATAAAAAGAAGTGACTTCTATGCTCGCGAACGATTAATTTAGAAATTCGGAAAAGCTTGTTAAATGTGTATGTTTGAAGTGCGGCGGTGTATGGGTGCGAAACATGGACGGTGGGCGCGGCGGAAAAGAAAAGGTTAGAAGCGTCCGAAATGTGGCGTTACAGTCTTTCAAAGTAAGTGGGGAGGGGGTATAACGGTAGAAAGAGGGCGAAAATGAACCTTCATAGTTCTTGCTTAAATATTCACGATGTTGATGCGGTTTGTAACCGTGTTACCCTTTTTATATTGAAACTATCACATCACATCAATGAGTTTCTGCTTCGTTGAATCCATGTTGTTTCGGTTGTTTGACTATTCCCGTTTATTGCATTCTGTCTGTTTTTCATTACAGGTTTCCAAGCTATACGTATGCATAACCCATCATCTATGTTTATGTTATTGAGCATGTGTTTCTATTTCAAAGGTTTCACGCCTAGCCAGGTTGTAGAAATCCAAAGACCTAACTAGGACTGCTGTGTTCTCCAAATGGATAATGCGACCTTCCTTTCTAAGTTGAAGTAATCTAATTTCTCGTTCGTGTTATTTCTTCCTTTAGGTGCACTGTGTCTTCTCAATATAGGTCTTGCTGCATTCACAAGGTATATAATAATCCCTGGCGTTAGTAGTAGATCGAGAAAATCCTCAATTGTTCGTAGTTCATCCTTAATTTTGCGCGTTGGTAGAAATGATGTTTTGATATACTTTGTTGTCTGTTAGCCTTATTGCGGCGGTATCTTAAAAGATGTATTACCTTCAGTATTTCATTGTTGATGTAAGCATTTGCTTATAGGGCCTTCCGTAGGTAGTCTGTCTCTAGTTTTTGTGCTGCGTGGTTGGAAATAGCGTTGAGATGTCTATCTGTGTGTGTACTTTTTCTATAGACACTATGAACTGATTGTCCTGGTTTTGTTCTTTTCACGACATTGTCGTGGTCTGTCTCCCCTTCTCCTGGTACGTTGAGAACGAATGTTTGGGTGTTGATTGTTGAAATGGTCTAAAAGTTCGTTCAATTGTTATCTCAAAGTGTTCCATGTAGGAATTTCCGATTAGTGGACTGAGAGGGCTTCCCATCACTTCCCCGTCGAATTGTTTGTAGAAGGGATTATTCCTTAAGAAGAAGTTAAAAGTCAGGCAGTATTCTAATACTGTTACCTCTTCTTCTGGAAACTGCGTCCGTAGTAATTCTAATGTATCTTTCACTGGTACTTTGATGAGTAATGACTCTACATCGAAACTGGCAAGGATGTCTGAGTCTTTTAGTCTGATGCTACTTAGTTTCTCTACCAAATATGTTGATGGTCTTCGGAAATTTCCACGTGTGGTGAGAATAGGTGATCGAATTGCATACGTTGGTGAGCTAGTAGAACCCACAAATGGTCGCAGCGGTATTTCTGGTTTGTGTACTTTTGGCAGCATATTCATGATGGGCGACTATCGAAGGGTTGGTTTTTTCTTCCCATTGTGGTTGCTTCACCAATGATGATGTTCTCAATTTGTGATACGGTATTATATAGTGTTTCCTGCGAAGCTTCGGACTATTTATTAGTCCTATCTAGGCATTTTGTGTTTTATTGATCATCAGCACATTTCCTATTCATATCTAAGTATCCTCGTCATGGTGTTGGCCTTGAAATATCTCTCTTAGAGTGTTTAGTGTTGCTTAAATGTTATAGTTTTAAGTTGTCCAAACTTTCTATTTAGACAATTAAATACGAAAAAAAGAGAAAAATGTACTGTTCGTTTCAAGAAGTTAGAGATATGCCCCTTCCCATTATTAGGATGCGCCGTAGCATAATTCCAAATTCAATCATATTTTTCTGCGGTGCTCATTTCTCCACCGATCATCGAGCGAGAACTAGACAAAAGTGTACAGTACCATTTGCAAAATTATTTAAACTGCCTCGTTAAAATTTAAGAATATGCTTTATTTAAAAACATATTTAGCCAAAAATAATAATAAGTGAATTAACTTAACGTTCTACACACCTATAAAACGTTTGCTTTGTTTTCTATTGTTAATTTATATACATTTTTGTTTTAAGAAATTGCTAAACATTTTCGTCTAGTACTGCACAGTTCTAGCCGATCTCCTAAGACCGCCCATCGAGAGCTCTGCTCGTTCAAGCTTGTTCCAACTATTTCTGTCTTGCTCACTCCTAGTGTGTATTCTTTCTATCTTCGCGCAGATTTCTTCAAGGTCACAATTCTAACAAATTGAAATAGACTGTACGTAATACATTTATATCTTGTCACTCGGTACACTTGTCTAATTTTTCTCTTTCGAGTTTTTATTCTCCTATTTTACTATTTCGTCTGCTCTAGTACATCAGCATTAAAACATTTCTAAGTAATGTCAACAGTCTTGTACGTAATATCATTCATAATAACAACGAAAGTTTTATATCTTGTAAATATCGTACATTAAATTAGTTCATAGACCTACAAGAAATTTACTTTCCACCGCAAATATAGACATTCTGTAAGACAAATTGTAAGGGAGAAAATAACGTAACAGCGCGGCAAAGTTGGATAAGATTGTATAAATTTCTGTTTGGCCCTGGGGGTATTATATATCACGGTTGCTGTATTTTTTAAGGGGGAATTCGTACTAACGTAAGTCGGCTACATTCGAATAAACCCTAACACATTTTATGCATATAAATGCTGAGAATCCTCGTTCACTTAAATTTCCGCTGAACAGTCAAATCAACGTTTAGTAATGATATAAAGTTTATTTTTATCTAAATAAATTCTAAGAATAACGGATAGATCATTACAAGTATTTTTATACAATATCAAACAGATACAAAGTTTATTTTTATTTAAATACATTCTAGGAATAACGGATAATAGAATTTTTGTGTAATATCAAACAGGTTTATAAAATTCAATTATCTAAATAGCATGCCTAATTAAAGTAATTACTAATTGAAATTATGAAAAAAGTTCTTCATGATTTATAGGTAACTATACAGGGTGTAACAGAAATAAGTGCCGTGTTTGCAGGAGGTGATAGAGCACTATAAAATATAAAAATTAAGTAAATGTTTATATACGAGGGTGGATTGATAAGTTTCCGGCCTAACCAAGAGATGACGCCACTAGGCCTACCTTGAGGTGACATTCTATAGTACCATCCTTGGATAGCTTGTAGCTATAGTTTCAGCCCGATCTCCTTGCTAGTGTAGGTTTGACAGCACGCTGAACAAGACGCCTCTGTGGTTTTCGTAAAAATGGAAAAGCAGGAAAATCGTGCTGTCATCAAATACTTTTATTTGAAGGGGTTAACGCCGAAGGAAATTAAAAAAGAGATGGACTCAACACTGGGGACATCCTCCCCGTCATATTCAACCGTTAAGCAGTGGGTTTCCGAGTTTAAAAAGGGTCGTGTGAGCACCTCTGATGGGCCTCGCTCAGGACGCCCCGTTGAGGTCACAACTCCAGATATGATCGAAAAAATTCATCAAATAGTGCTGGGAGACCGCAGATTGAAAGTGCGTGAGATAGCTGAGACCTGTAAGATGTCATATGAACGTGTGCAACATATTTTGCACCAACATTTGCATATGGAAAAGCTCTGTGCAAGATGGGTGCCGCGTTTGCTAACAGTCGACCAAAAATTGATTCGAAAAAACATTTCTACCGCAAATTTGTCATTGTATAAGCGTAATCCAAGCGAATTTTTGCGTCGATTCGTAACCGTTGACGAAACGTGGGTCCACCACTACACTCCTGAAACCAAAGAACAGTCTAAACAGTGGATTGGACCAGGGGAACCAACTCCAAAGAAGGCAAAAACAATTTTTTCGGCGAACAAGGTTATGGCTACTGTTTTTTGGGATGCAAGAGGTATTATATACATTGATTACCTTGCAAAGGGTAATACTATCACTGGTCAATACTACGCAGACTTATTGCAACGTTTGAGCCACGAGGTGAAAATTAAACGACCTCATCTGGCGAAGAAAAAAATCTTGTTTCATCACGATAACGCACCAGCGCACACGTCAATCGTTGCGACGGCTAAAATCAACGATCTAAAGTTTGAATTGATGCCGCACCCTCCTTACTCTCCAGACCTAGCCCCGAGTGACTATTTTCTGTTCCCTAATCTCAAAAAATGGCTTGGCGGTAAGAGATTTGCGGACAATGAAGAAGTAATCGAAGCTGTAAATGGTTATTTTGAGGAGCTTGACGAATCAGTCTATAGAGATGGCATTAATAGACTGGAACACCGCTATGAGAAATGTATCAGCCTTGGAGGAGATTATGTTGAGAAATAAAAAAAAAAAATTTTTAAAAACCTTGTTTTTCTTGGTCAGGCCGGAAACTTATCAATCCACCCTCGTATACTAAAGTTTTTCGTTTTCGAGAAGAACGTAGTTGAATGTACAGATAAGTTCATTTCCGGTCCTGGTAGAGAAAAACGTCCCGCAACGCTGCACTCAACCAGCTGGTGGCTTATTTGACTTTTTTGCCTTAATAAAATTGCAATTGTCCAGGTGATGTTTACGTAACTTACATGTTTTCTTTCTTGTGTGTTCGTACATTATTTAATTTATTTAAACATTATGTATGGTACTGAATTGTTTACGTTTATCATGGAAGTTCGATTATCGGTAATGTTTACATTCTCTATTCATGTAGCTGCAGACTTTTATCGCAATACACTATTCGATAGTCACTTATGTTGCTTTTTACAACTTTGCTGAACACATCGTGCGATTGTTTATTGTATCTAGTTTATACTTTCCACTTATTTCTGTTACACCCTGTATATTATAAATTCGTTTGTAGTCTGCATTAAAAATAGGAGTAATTTACCATATCTTTATCCTTCAGCTCAAGTAAATGTCATTATCGTATTTGTATGTGAGTTATCGTGTGGTCGAAAAGGATGGCAAATATTAATAAAGAATAGAGAGGAAAATTTTTTTGTTAGACAATAGATTTATGAGCTCAGTATGCCGGGGATAGAGGAACGATCGTGACGTGTTTGATATAATAAGTAAAAATGTAGTTAAAAAATAGTAAAAGCTGAACATTTGGTAGTCGACATAAGTGAATCTAATGCATTTAATTCTGAAAGCCATGTGGAAAAACTTTTGATGTAAGTCTTTCCTGAAATAACCTACTTTTTAATTGTAAGTACTGAAATCCAGTTCTATTTGGGGTCGTTCCAAAGGACCCTTTGTCAGTGATTTACAGATTTTCTAGTTATATTTAGAATTTTTAGCGAAATACGCACTTAGCAATTAATTGTAATATTTCGTAAAATTACTAAAACAAATTGTGCGCTGATATTTAAAAATAAACCTAATTAAAAGTGACTCACCCCTAATTATCACAACATTTTTTTCTTCAAAAGCAGTGCTATGGTAATTAAGGGTGAATTTCTTTCGATTATTTATTATTCCTCTCAAAAACTTTGTTCAAAATTAAAATTTGAGGACTTAATCCTTTTGATTATCTATAATATTTTTATGGTTCTGCACCAAAAAGTGCCTGCGAAACGTTATTATTTTAAATTTGTAAAAAAGCATTACATGAAGGAGGCACATACATACAAGAGAATTGTTTTATTTCTACATACGTCTGTTGAGTACTTATCATTAAAAACAGCTACAAGCAAACAGACAAATATTTTTTTTAATTTTTTGAATGAAAGTATCATCTTGAGGAGCTATCAAAATCACGATTTTAGACCTTTTCTATCACAAAAATGCCTTTTCGAAAGAAATTGTAAATTATACACAATTTTATCCCTACCTTGTACCTACTTAATCAACAAATAAAAATAGTTGATTATATCTACAATAGGAAGAAGTTGTAGATAAATTAGGAAATATTTTAATATACGTATAGGTATCTTAAAATAAAGAATTTGGTCTTTATGTAAGTTGAGAAACGGTCATAATTAAATGTTGCTATTATTACCATGTATACATAGTATATGATTAATATATAATTTAATTATACAGAGAATTGTTTCTTTTTTGAATATAAAATAATTATATCAAAAAAGATGAAATATCAAACTAAAGTAAAATGTCTGACCTAGCACACAAAACAAAACAGGCGCTATTATTGTTAGGTCCCTTTTTGCCAATTGATGGAACAAGTTTTCCGATTATTTTTGGGAAAACTAATTTTTAGTTTTCATAAATGTATTTATTCGTTTGTAAAAGGAAAACTAAGTTGGGAGTCGGACAGAAGATTCCTGATGAACCAATTCCCATTTACTTCTCGTTTTCTCTTTATACTTTCGTATCAATCAATGATCTTGCTCATCCCCATTCGCCATATAACAACCCCCTACCCTTTTCACTGTATGCAACTACCCGTTCACTAATGAGTTTTTGTTAAAAGATCACAACCTTCGTAGAACACACCCATACAAAATACACAGCGACCGACAGACTGGTATAATTCAATATCCTTATTATTATCCTTGTAGCAATCTTAATCACCCTGTTACTGACTAGGTACATTATTTATTCATACTGTTCTGTTAATTTTTTCGGAATCCTTTAATGTCCTTCCATAAAATAAGTCATAAGCTAAAGCCAATTGTGTGCTTCAATAAATAGTGAAATCGCTACCAAATAATTTAAACCTAATACGTACTATTTTACTGGACTAAAAGATAACTTTGTGTATTATTTGGAGTAAACAAGTAATCAGAATGTTTTGTAGACTGACCCCCTGTGCTTACAATTTATTAAAAGTTCATTTATATTTTTTGTATAACCCTGATGATATGAGTATTTAATATACCACTTAAACCTTACGAAATTTCATTAGTTTCATCCTTATGCCTGATTTGCACATCACTAAATGGTATAAAACAAAGTCGCTTTCCCGCTGTCTGTCCCTATGTATGCTTAAATCATTAAAACTACGCAACGGATTTTGATGCGGTTTTTTTTAAAAGATAGAGTGATTCAAGAGGAAGGTTTATATGTATAATACATGCATAATATAGTAGGGAAACACTGATAATTTTAGAGGTTTCTAATGTGATGTCGTAAATAAACACATTTTTTGCGCTTACATTGCAAACGCTGGCTGAACCCTACGAGATAGATCAAAATAATGTACTACAATATTGTACATCTTAAAAGGGTCTACAAAAAAGTCCGGGATGGTATATGTCTATCTCTTAGGGATAACCCACAATAACCATTTTTATCCTTTACTTTTTATGAGAAATAATGACTTATTTACGAAGCGATTGTAGGCAATACAGCATTAATTCTTATCCAATTAAGTACCTTAAATACATTGTGCATTTAATATAGATCAATATGGCCCTTTACAGCATGTAATTTAAATGAATATTTTCGAAGATATTACAGATTTAAAATGCAGGGACATAGCGGTTGCGGCGGTACCGGCCGGGAGGCCGGTTTGTATTGTCTAATGACAAAAAAACTGTGAATGTTGTATATAAAGACATTCTGTAGTATATTTAGTATGTTCAGGGGGTATCTTTTGAAGATTTCCCCTTCTCGATAATAATCTAAACAAAACAAAAATATACTTATTTAGTATCAGCATTGCACCCGTGCGAAGCTGGGGCGGGTCGCTAGTATGAAATATGTACTTATAGACATCGAGCAATGTACAATCACATCCTTCTATATCTAATTATTTTCATTTTCAATCAGAATCCCGGGTAATAAAGTCATTGATCTTTCCGTATATCTGCCAACATCGTTTTTCTCGGAAGCTATTTAATTTTTTATGGTTTTTAAGTATACATATGCTTATAATTATTATTACCAGAAATAAACAACGAAAACGAAGTAAGAAGTTGCTAATTGTTTATAGTACCACTAATGCCTACCCTTGTACATATACAGAAAATACTAAAAGTTGTTTATAATACAAGAGAATCCTTAGGGAAATGCGAAAATTGCTTCAGGATGGGAAGAAATAGAGTTACTTGCCAAATCAATTATCGGACTTATCTCATGACTATAAGAGGACCAGTAAAAAAATTATATAACATTTAAGTACTTAATGTTTTAAAGGAAATTTATGGTGATGATAGATTGAAACGTTTTCTAATGACGGTTTTCTTCTTTTTTTGTACCTCGGAATTTTTTTGTCATAAAAATTTTCGTTAAAGATTTAACGCTCTATGTCGAATATCATCATCATTATCATCATCATCAACATAAGGTCTTCAGCCAGAACACGCACTTCCACTTCTGTCTGTCTTGAGTCAATCTTCACATCTACTTCTAATTTGTTTGTAAGTAGCCCTTCATGTTTAAGAAAATGCCCTATACTTGGGACGATAAAAACTGGTAAAGTCCTCAACAAATTATCTATGAGAATGAATGTATCTTCTTTGTTGTTTCCACTTGGGACTGTAGCCATTTGCTACGTTTTGAACACGCCCTTGTTAAGTTAGGAAATGCTTCATGAGTAGTACACAAAATGTGAAAAGAGATAACCGAATAATAGCAAGCGATGCAGCGGTTAGAGATCGATTAGGTACGCTAAAGATCAGGGTCGGCTTTATAACTACCTGGTTGGAATTATATCTTTAAACAAAGTTCCTGAGAATGTTGAACATTATTTAAAGTCCGATACTGGCAACATGCTCAAATTTTACTAGTCTGCTTCTCTTTGGTGTAATGTTATTCCTTTTTCTTTATTAGTGTCCGCTGCAGTTTCTACCTGACATCTCTTTTCTTTGTTTACAATATTCCCTATAACGTAGGACGTGAGTAAAAGTAGGCGTTCTTACAGCAACTGCTGTAGTCTAGTTAGTATACTTCATTTACTTTCTCTAGCGATGTGCCCCTTCCAATATCTTGGATGCGCGCTCGCAAAATCATAGGTAGGGAGAAAAAAAGCTTATACTCTCAACTCTTGTTCATTAGACATACTTTTTCATACAGTACCTGCCAAAAGTTTTGTTCAATCATGAATAGTAGTGCGAGTCGAAAACAAGAGTTAAAGCCTTTAATATTTCTTCAAATATAAATAAACATCTCGTTGATATTTTCAGTAGTACCAATAACAGCACATTTGAGCAATGCAATTGTAGTGGATAAAATGGTCCATTTTTCCGTGCAGTACTGTACGGATTTTACGCCCCTCACCGGTTAAGAGTTTGACCGAGAGTTGTCTCCTTCCTTTTCTGGCCTAGTGCTGTTCTTTTCTACTTTGCGCTGGTCAAACTGAAGGTCACATCGCTACAGAAAGTAAACGAAGTATAAGTTGAAAGCGACAGTTTTGAACGTCCCAACTATACCAACCTATTTCACTTATTTCTTGTTGACTCCCTCTGTTCTCCCAATAATACCTTAGTTTTGCTGGTTCTGAGCGATTAATTATTTTTGTATTTTATATATATTTATAAGTGGCTTTGGAATAAAACTTGTTGTTTGTTTTGCAAATTACCAATTTTGTTGCTCCTTTTTAATTTTGGAATTATCAGAGTGCGGTTTCATCATTATAATCTGTTTAATCATCTCGAATTGGTAAGACTAATAAAATTGTATCAGATTGTTTACTTAAGCGTATAGCAAATTTCAAAACCGAAAACGTTTATCTCGTAAAAAACTGTTAGCTTTATCAAAGGAGGCAGCGGTCGCCTAACGACTCGTTCAGACCAAAACCCATTAGATGCATTTCCATTTAATCTCTCTCTTTATTTTACGCTCCAGTTAACCGGTGGGTCATTACCCTCCAGAGCTGCAAATAATTCAGGATCACGGAATGCAGGACACGTAGATACATGTATATGCATCCCTTTAACGATGCTCTTTGTTATCTTAGTGACAGTGCATGAGCGGCCCATTCGCCCAACCAAAATCTGATGACGAAATGGGAACACCGTATAAAATAATAAGCTTCTCGAGTGTTATCTTAATAGCCAAGATAGCCGCAGTTCAAATTAACGAAGAACAAATTATTATTCAGTTAATGAGATAATTTAAACGTACCACGCGTTTAAAAACAAGCGATGTTTAGGTATTACAGTGGCGGTTTATGTGTTACAATGAGCAATTACATTCCCTTGAAGTGTTAAACCGTACAAACCCATGAGCTCTCTATGCGCCGACCTTAGCAATGAGCAAACTTGTCTAGGTCTTGTAGTTGTAGAACAATGCGCTTCCGCGATTAACGGGTGGTGATAAAATTGCAATGAAAAATCCTAAATGACCGATGCTTCAGTTCATCATCATCATAGGGTCGTCAATCCTAAGACTGGTTAGACTCTCACTTCCACTCTTTCCTATCCTGGCCTAATCTTCGCATTTCCTTAAAACTAAAATAACCCACATCCTTAACTATTTGCGAACAGTAATCTAATCTAGGTCTACCTCTACCTCTATTAACTCCCGTTTCTGCCTCTAATATGTCTCTGACCATACCTTCATGTCTGAGAAGGTGTCCTACTAACCTATCTCGCCTAATTTATTGACTTCCATAGAGTCCTCTGTTCTCCTATTCTTTCCAATACCTCTTCATTTCTAACCTTCTCTATCCACGGCATCCTCATCATTTGCCTGTAACACCACATTTCGAACGCTTCTAACCTTTTCTTTCTCGCAGCGCCCACCGTCTATATTTCGCACCCGTACGGCGGCGCGCTCCAAACATACACCTTTAACAATCTTTTACGAATTTCTAAATTAACCGTTCGCGAGCATAGAAGTGACTTCTTTTTATTGAAGGCGACTCAAGCCTTCGCTACGCTCTGTTTTATAACTCTACAACTGCTTCCGTCCTGACTTATCTGACTTCCTAGATACCTAAAATCAGCCACTTTTCCTTATTTTTCGCCGTATTTAATATGATGCTATTGTTCAGAATAGAGCAACATTGCGAGAAACATTACCTAAAGTTTACAAAAGATAAAAAATTGACTTATAAGTCTTCCAATTTATTTTTCACTTTCTTCCCTGATTTCAGGAGGAAATATAACATTGTAATGTATAGGTACCTAACTTCATTTATAAAGTAATACAGTTAAATCTCTTTAAAAATGAAAGGCTAAAGGCTTTCTTTGTTTCAGATGGGAGTTCTCATCGCTTGGTGTTTGACAAAACGCTTCAAGTAAAACAAATGAGCGTAGTGGAATCTCACGGTATCGTGCTCTTGAGGATTGGCCCTACAAAAGAAGGAAAAATCTATGTGTACAGATTGTCATATCTCAGTGCAATAGTTGAGCCCAAAGCTCGTCTGGATTTGAAGGACCATCGTTTAGAGAAAACCAAAGGGACCCATTTGTACGCAATCTCGAGACCAGGTGAGCACAAACACTTTTATCTTTTATTAAACAAAAAACAAATTTGTTGGAACTTTTAACTTTTACGAAATATGATTTCACAACGTTATTGGGGCGAAGCGAGCTGAAGACGAACGAAGTTCCATGCTTCCCCGATTCAGAGCTTTCGGTTGACACTCTTCTTCTTTTAAACGACTTTACCGATTTAGTTCAGATTTGGTACAATGTAAATGGTCAGTAGTGTTGCAACAGACTTCTGCTTCCGCTTCCGCAATTATGGAAGTTCCGCATACATTTTCACATCCGCTTATGCATCTGGTTCCTCATTTTTATAACGGAAACTTATCAGAACTTCACTAAATCTTATTTTGCATCGTTTTGAAAATCAATATATCGGAATAATAAAAGAAGTCGTCAAAGTTTACTACTTTTATCTGTTGGCTGAACTTTGCCGCTTTCAAAACACAATTTAAATGGAATTGCTAATGGGAGGTTAAGCTGATTGGTCTAAATGTCTCGCACCTATCCGCGCCTGCCTTTTAAGGTATGGTTACTATCACGTTCCGTTTATAATCCTCTGGGACTTTCCCCGTCTCGTAAATGTGACTAACTAGCTTAAACATACGATCTTTAACCTCTTGTCCTGCATGTTTCAGAATTTCCCCATGTATCCCAACTACACCTGACGCCTTATTATTCTTTAAGTTTTTTTAATGCTACATCGAACTCTTCTCTCATTATTGGATAACCTAGCTCACTTATCTCTACACTATCCTCCTTCTCTAATATATCTCCTAACTCATGGCCTGCGTATAAGTTCTCTAAATATTCTTTCAACCTGTCTGGCTTTTCCTCATATTATTACTTCTGTACTCTACATCTCTAAAATTCCTTTCAATTATATCATACACTTCATCGGTTTTACCTACTTCAAACTTTTCTTTTACTTCTTTACATCTCATATCAATTCACTGTTCCTTAACTGCCTTACACTTCCTAATTATTACCTACTTTCTAGCCTTACCATCATATAATCGGCAAAAGTTATTTAATATTGGGAAGAAGCTCGCAGCGTTCGTTACGTACTATATTACATACTGTTATTTTGAAGTCTTATTGCCATATTTATAAAGGAGTATTGATATTAAAGCTAGTTTCATTTTTAATATAGATTTATGAATCTACTTTATTTACGTACTGCGTAGTGCTTTTACTGCCACAAGAAAATATGAGCAATTTTATTTGACACATGTGTACGTATATTGCAAACATTTACATATTTGTGCCATAAATGAAAATCTTGTCAAATACAGCAGAACTTATTTTGTTCGAATAACACCTTCTCGGTCTAATCCAGGCAAAAGCAAAAAAATTCTGATTTGGGTTTATTGTTGGTCAAAAACGTTCTCTATAAACAAGTCTATAGGTTGCTGGGCGACAGCAAGAGTCCAAAAAGTTTTTAAACATTTTTTTTTAATAAATTGCAGATGAACTTTTTTTAAGTTTTTCGGGTCATTTTTTTTTCTACAACGAGGCGTTTTCTTGTTATGTCAAAACGACTTTAAAATTTAAAAAAATGTAAAAATGACAATTTTCAACCCTCAAAGACAGGGTTAAAAATTGTGATTTTAGAAGTTCCGGGAGTTTTAAGACATTTGTTAGTAAAATCCAGAAGACAGAATTGTAATTCAATTTTTCTGTAACGAAAGTTTGTTAAGGGAAGTTTAATAATTACTGAAAGTCATTGGCAACCTCAAAAATAACTACCTTCAATCCTGTTTTTGAGTGTTGAAAATCGTTATTTTTATGTTATTTAACATGAAATCGTTTATAACTCGAAAATGGCAAATTTTAAAGAATAGTTTCCAAAAACCTAAAAAGCTATGTCCGAAGTAAAAAAAAAATTTATATTTTTTTTAAACAATAAAAGGCAACTCGACCAGGTTACTGTCAGACAACTCCGAGTGTGTTTATATAAGGAACCTTTCTTGATAAGAACCCACAAAAAACCGAATCGGAACAATTTTGGGAAACTTCTGCATCGACTACAGTCCAATAAAAGTCAATTGATGATGGTTCAATAGAGAGCTCTTATAATGTCTTCAAACTTTAGCAATCTGGTTGCAACTCAAAACAAAAAGAACTTGTTGAACTTAATGTGCTTAGTTTAAGTGGAAAAGTTCGTCTATATCTTTACAAGATTTAAAGTATTGTAAGAATCTTGTATAGGATATTAAAAAGTCTTTCATATATAACACAAGAACGTCTCAAAATACAATTTGAATTTACTGATCTTATATGTATTTACAAAGCAATCAGCAAATGATATTCGAATTTAACTTACGTAATTGCTTTAAAAATTTATACTAAATGTATCTCTTATTCAATCACACCACAAGGTGGGTGTCCAATTAGTCTTTAGGCTAAAGATCTGATGATGATGATTATCATAACTAGTGTTTTACATTGGAGTCTAACGATGTAATTATTATTGGAGCAGGACGATTTGTTTTTGTTTCTTATTTTTTATCGACTCTTTGAATTTGTTTCTTTTAAATTTAATTCTTTGGAAACTGACGTTTTAAAATAGTGGCGGAATGAACTTTTTGAATTGCCCCTGCCCGAGATAAAAATGTTCAGTCTCTCAGAGTCTCTGAAAGCGAAACTCGAGTCTCCGTCTCCCATCGAGTCTCTCTGGTGTCGCTGAAAGAGACTGTCGAGAGACTGTCAAAAAAACTGTTTAGCGTCTCTGAACGAAAGACTCGAGTCGCTTATGGAGGGATTCTCATTTCGTATCTAGTCTCTGAACGAGAGACTGGAATCTCTGAACGAGAGACTCGAATCTCTCAATAAGTGGTGTCTCGGTAGACATGGTTAAGATTTTCAAAGTTCAACATAATTCAGAGATCCCAGTCTTTCTACGAGAGACTCGAGTCGCTCAATTTTTCAGTTTTATTCATTCAGTCTCTTTGTGAGAGACTCGAATCTCTGAATTAACAATTTTATCGTTCGAGTCTCTCATACAGAGACTGTGAGAGATCCTTAAAAACACCTAGGCAATAACTAAAAGACTGTGAGAGACGCTCTCAGAGACGCTGAAAGACTCTGAGAGACTGAAAATTTTTGTCTAGGGTGTATGCAATAAGTGCAATTTTAATTGTTAAACATTCAATAAGTTATCAAATAGTAGAACAACATTTATGTTTAACGATAGTCTAACATGAATATAAAAGTTCAAATATGATAAGTAACTAAACGTTTAATAGAAATGATAGCCTGATGGCTTATCCAATTTTCTTTTTTAATCTAAAAGCTGTTACTCTTTGTTAGGCTTTATACATAGAAGAGTAAATTATGCACACTTAATCAAGTAGCTTTTATTGGTACTGTTAATTGCTTCGGGAGATCTATTGTCTTAGACCCTCGTTATTTATGGACCTATTGCTTTATCGCCTAAAGTAATTTCTTATCAACCCGGCCCATATTTACCTATCCTTTCAACGCGCCTTGACTTTGGTGTAATAAAAACTAACTTTGTTTGGCTGTTTTCTCTCCATTGCCCTGTCGAAATGAAATCCGTAGTGTAAACAAAGGGTAACGCTTGGAAGTCGTTAGCTTTTGGTTAAATCGTTTTTCGGACAATTCTATGATCAACTTCCAGATATTTGAACGTCGTTGACCCAATAAATATCGCCTTAATATAAACCAGCTTCATACAACTTTATAGTCTAGAGCAAAAGAAAAATAAATCGACTAAAAAATGGATTAGATTGTTTTCGAATTTTCGTTTAAGATTGGATAGAAATCGTATCTTTACGAGGACACAGTAGTTACAAAGGAAATAAGATAAGATTTTAAATTAATTAATAGTACTGATCTAAGTCGAAATTCATACATAAAAACCCAATACCAGTATAAAATACTTTTGCCTAGACCAAACTAGTTTTTTTAATTTTAAACTACCTAACCATAGTCAAATCATTTATTTGTGTTGTACCAATTTATTTTATTGACGTGACAACGTCTTATAATTCGATGGAGCCGGCTGCATGCACGAAAAAACATAACTCATGCGGCGTTACCTCGCTCTGAGGCGTTCCATTTAAGGCTTGAAGTACAAGCGAGAGCGCGAAACGAGCGACAAAGAGGCACAATCGGCCTCCGCGTTCGGCAGCGTTCGACATCTGTCTCTCTCCTACTTGAGTGAGCGATGCGTCCGCGTGGACACAATAATACATTTCCATTTACCTCCTTCTCTATATCCATACAAAATATCTATCAAACAAATAAAATTAAAATCAGTATTTTCTTATGACGTTGTCACGTTCAATTATCGTCAGTAAACCGACTTTACAGACAACCGATTTTTTTTAATATTATACTGGTTAGGTTGTGATCAGTTCAGGTTGCCCGATTTGAATTATACTCGATTTGTAGATAAAGTAAGTAGGATATCAAAAGGGTAAGAGCGTTTTCTTATAACGTATTTCTTATGGCACTTGCACTCGTTAGATTTTTTCTTGTGTAGATGGGCATTTTTTGTCGTTATCATCTATTTTTGTTAACGAATTCAGACTTGGCTTCATGCTGAAATCGTGTCCTGTCGGTGACTAGTCAAACTGATACATCCTATCTCTCTTCGCCTAGGCAAAATTGGTTTATTGTGAAATTGGATTTGGTCAGTAACATAGGTACTAAACATTTATTTATTCATGACAGAATGATCTTGAACGTCCAAGGAACTTTTCGAAATTTTCTGGATTTTCTAAAGCTCCATATTTTCAAAATTTTTCGAAAATTCTGGAATGTTTTAGAATATACTTGAAAGTTCCACTACATTCTATAATCTATGGTACCTAATACTTATTCTAAGAGAGCAATGTCGGGCATCAGAATTACTGAAATTCTACTGCACGTCAGCTATAAATGGGAATACGGATATTCCCCTTTATGGAACTACTTTCAGCAAGCGTCAGTAGATCAGTAGTATGAATGGTCGGCTACCATACAGGCAGGCAGGCGCGTGGTTGATTCCCGGCCGATGTTTTACCTTTTGTTCTTTGTGTTTTATGTTCATTAATTTTTTTGGATGTGTTCCGAAATATAACTCAGCATACTGGCCAGTGCTGATGACGTCGTAAATCGACGCCATATTGTTGATTCGTTCTAAAATATACTGGCCAGTGCGTTGATGTCAAATTGACGCCACATTGAGGTTAGTGTTTGTGCTCGTTTACAGCAATGTTGGTCCAAAAGTTATTAAAGTTTCTTACAATAAAAAATTCCACAAATCCTGATGCTCACACGCCCGTTTGGTATACTACTAGGTCACACTTGTCTCACCAGTAGAATATGGTGGCACACCAGTACAATATGGCGTTAATTCATGACGTCGTCAGCAGCAACCGGTATGCTGGGTTATATTTTGGAACACATCCTTTTACTAATCTTCCTTTTAGGGTCTAATATATTACCGGGGAATATTTTGCATTTGATTGCTTATATAGGCCCTTGTTGGCGCTGATTTGCTAGCGTATAGTATATTTCGTACCTGGTGCTGGTAGAGCGAATTGTGCTGGTGTCAAGTATATTTAGTATTAACGCTACCAGGCATTACGGATAACTAGGTATTTACTACCTATTTTTCTTTCCAATTTTCCGGACCAAGTTTGCAAGTAGTAATTAAAATCCATTACACGTTTAGGTCTTGATGTATCGTTGAGTGAAAACGACATTGATGGATCGTAACGATAATTATTTTATTGCAGGTGGTTCCCGGCTACGTATGTGTGTCGCAATCGGCAGGAAATTGGTGATTTTTCAGTGGAAACATTCGGCAGCATGGACGGCATGGTGTCCCACTAATGACACACACACAGCTGATGGATTCTCATGTCTTTGGGTGAGTGCGGCTCGCTTATCAATTTTAACGTCCGTTCGTTGACATATCATTTTTCACGAGCTTCGCGACAACTACCCTCTCGTGGTGTTTTTTGCGAAAGATATATATGCCGTCTGTCTATGTCAAGTTGTAAACAAAAGAAAAGACGACAACTTTTTCTTTTCGAGAAGGTAATTGATTCCGCGTGAATGTTTGCTGTCAACAAATCAATTCAAAAGTACAATAATGTTAAATAATGTGTAGAAAAGTATGTAGAATCTCAAAGTGTCAGCGGTTTTCATACGCAGTGTCATATAAGTATTTTCGAAAGTTATTTTTGCTAAAATATATAAAATCATTTTGAGAAAATTTGGAGAAGCAAAGCATTTACTAAGCTTTGAAAAGTGATACTAATATAGAAAATACGTAGAATCTCATGGTGTCAGCGGTTTTTGATTGCAGTGTCAAAAAGGTACTTTCCAAAGTTATTTATGCTGGAATATGTACGCTTTGAAAAGTGATACTAGTGTAGAAAAGTTCCTAGAATCTCATGGTGTCCGCGGTTTTTGATTGCAGTGTCCAAAAGGTACTTTCCAAAGTTATTTATGCTGGAATATGTACGCTTTGAAAAGTGATACTAGTGTAGAAAAGTTCCTAGAATCTCATGGTGTCCGCGGTTTTTGATTGCAGTGTCCAAAAGGTACTTTCCAAAGTTATTTATGCTGGAATATGTACGCTTTGAAAAGTGATACTAGTGTAGAAAAGTTCCTAGAATCTCATGGTGTCCGCGGTTTTTGATTGCAGTGTCCAAAAGGTACTTTCCAAAGTTATTTGTACTGTAATATCTACGCATTGAAAAGTGATACTAATGTAGAAAAGTACGTAGAATCTCAAAGTGTCAGCGGTTTTTGATTGCAGTGTCAAAAAGGTACTTTCCAAAGTTATTTTTACTGTAATATCTACGCATTGAAAAGTGATACTAATGTAGAAAAGTACGTAGAATCTCAAGGTGTCAGCGGTTTTTGATTGCAGTGTTCAAAAGGTACTTTCCAAAGTTATTTTTACTGTAATATCTACTCTTTGAAAAGTGATACTAGGGTAAAGTACGTAGAATCTCATGGTGTCAGCGGTTTTTTATTACAGTGTCAAGAAGGAACTTTCCAAAGTTATTTTTGCTGAAATATAGTCTACACTTTGAAAAGTGGTACTAGTGTAGAAAAGTGCGTAGAATCTTATTAGTTGCTAGCGATTTTCGAGTGCAATGTCAAATGGGTACTTACCAAAGTTGTTTTTGCTAAAATATATAAAATCATTGCGAAATTATTTAGAGAAGGAAGGCATTTACTAAGCTTTGAAAAGTGATACTAATGTAGAAAAATACGTAGAATCTCATGGTGCCAGCGGTTTTTGATTACAGTGTCAAATAAGTACTTTCCAACGTTGTGTTTACTGATATAAGTATATAAAGTAATTGTGAAATACTTTAGAGAAGGAAGGTAAATAATAAACTTTCAGAACTGATGCTAATGTAGAAAAGTACGTAGAATCTCATACGGTGTCAGTGGTTTTTGATTACAGTGTCAAATAGGTACTTTTTAAAGTTTTTTCCGTGAGAAATTATATGGAAAAGGAAGGTATATACTTAGCTTTGAGAAGTGATAATAGTGTAGAAAAGTATTAAACTTTGAACTTGCGAACTTGGGAAACTAGCGTTGATGATGACCACATTAGAAGTTTTAGATTTTAGCAAATGTATGATTTCGTTATTTGATATTTTAATGCAGGAGGTGATGGTCGGTGAAGTACCGAATATTATGTCAATTGTTGATGCCACTTGGACACCACATTCCCCGTCCCACGGTGACGTAATATTATGCATAGGCTACAAGAACCACTGGGACCTTGTGAGCGGGAAAACTGGTAGTGTCCAGCATCTTCACACCGTCGAAGGGGTCAAAACCAATTTAGTGGCCGCCTTAGATCTATACGAGGACCAAGAATTGCAATTACTTCTTTGTTACAATCGTAAGTCAACTCTATATAAATATAAAGGTAGTGTATCAGTAATGAAACTATTAAAGTAGAAAATTGAAGGTACCTTTGTCAGTTTTCCACTAAAAATCAAGGTTCATAATTATATAAAGCTCGTCGGTTTTCGTTAATAGAGAAACACAACTGTTACACTACTTTAAGTAACAAGTATCAATTAAGTATTTTTAGTTTTGATTACTATTGGAATTATCAATTTCAATTGATAAGTGGGTAATTAGCTGCATTCTTATTGTTTCAAGTTCATTTCGGAAACTTCAAATTGTTACACATGGAGTACTTCAAGTATTTTTGAACTATTTTTAGTATTTCCCTTTTAGGATTTTCTGGTGTATGTGTAAGAGTCATTCAGTTCAGCAACCAATAATTCTTCTATATGCTTCCTTATTTGCCTTGCCACTCGTTTTAATTCGAAAAAAAACACTGGTGTCGTAATAGTTCGTTTAGCGTGAAAGATCAGAACGAAAATAGGGTTGCAAATAATTTTATTGATGTAAAATCAACATCAGTTATTCTATACTAAAATATTTACAACCCCATTCTGTTTTCGATCTTTTACACATTGTAATAAGAGAAAGAAATGGGATCCATAGTTTCTTTAGCTTTGGGTTCATCTAATAAGTGAAGGTTTTCAAATCCTATTTTAAGAATTTTGGATTATACGCATTTAGTAGCACGCCGCAATATCTTGTAGTTTTCAGTTATACACAGCCAGCGTATATCAATTTGAGATTCGTTTGCGGGCTGTTTTGTCGTAATTGTTAGAATTTCGTAGTCACTTGCTAGAGGTAGGATAAGTGGTGATTTGGCAGGTGCTGATATCATTTTGGAACTTCAAAATTTCATGGACCATGACATTGAGCCCGGAAAACAGTATCGATCGAATATTTTAAATTATCCATTTCCACAAAGTTTAGAATTTTTTTGGCTCTCTTCAGTTAAATTTATTAAATTAAATTAAAGCTTCTACTACCTTTAATGGCCAAAGTAGAGATGCATCGGATATTGATTTTGCCAGGTATCCTGCAGTAACTGTGCAATTCTATAATTCCTTTAATCTATAAGATGATCGACTTATTTAATGTATGTCCATGATGAAAAATAAGGAAAAGAACCTCCACATTTTCAAAATATACTTTATTGATTTTAATAGTTAATGACAATTGTTTCGTCAATCTTTGGTTTCGTCCGATGATGAGTACACCAAATGTATATTTAGAGCCTTCAAACTAACTCGTGGGCTTTGCTAAAATGTTTTTAAAGATCAATTTAATCAATCATTTACGCTCTACTTTGTGCATCCCTTATAAATGTTTATGCACTTGTGCCACCGTATTTAATTACTCTAGACAACAAACTTTGCTTGACATGGACGTTAATTACTTTTCAGATACATGCCATTTCCAAAAACTAAACGAAGAGAACTCCCAACAACAAACTGATTTTGACTTTCACTGGAATTCTGTACCCACCGATATAGGTAAGAATAAAGTATCATAGTTTTTCACATATTTTAGAATTGGTATAAGTACGAATACAATTTTGACCATTTTAAATAATTCCCTCATTTTTTATTGTTTTTGTACGACTTATTTACGTTCATCATCATGAGGTCGTCAGTCTTAAGACTGGTTGGACACACACCCCCACTCTTTTCTATCCTGAGCTAATCTTCGCATTTCCCTAAAACTATAACAACCCACATCCTTAACTATTTGCGAACAGTAATCTAATCTGGGTCTACCTTAACCCCTCCTAACTTCCGTTTCTGCCTCTACTGTGTCTCTGACCAGACCTTCATTCCTGAGAAGGTGTCCTACCAACCTATCTCGGCTATTTCTTATTGACTTCCATAGAGTCCTCTGTTCTTCTATCCTTTCTAATATCTCTTCATTTCTAACCTTCTCTATCTACGGTATCATCATCATTCGCCTGTAACACCACATTTCGAACGCTTCTAACCTTTTCTTTTCCGCAGCGCCCACTGTCCATGTTTCGCACCCGTACAGCGCCGCGCTCCAAACATACACCTTTAACGATCTTTTTCGAATTACTAATTATTTGCGTTATTAACAAAATATTCAAGGATCGTCAAGTATTAAAATACGTTAAATAATGACCTCATGTTTGCGACGTAAAAGATTATCATAAATTTTTGGATAGATAGAATTGGAACACCTAAAATCATGATTAGCACTGTCTATTGAAGATACAAACCAGAAAAAATTAAGCGATAAGCTACATTTCTGTAAATGATTGGAGTTTTGCGTGATCAAGTCTTAGTTTTTCTATATTGATACTATCAACAATTAAACGCACGCGACAACGCTTTTCGGTTTCCACTTTATCTTTTCAGTTCATTGTTGATAAAAACAAATTAGTACGTGTCGACTCTCGGCATCAAAACTCGGCAGACCAAGCATTTTATTTCGTAGTAGTTTTTACTTTGTATGGAGTGTTAAACAGACAACAGAATTTTGCAAACTAAACTTTTGATAAGAGTGATTAAACAGGAAATTTGTATAAGTAGATGGCGACTATCATAACTTGATATTATGTACCTACTTATATGAAAATGAATGTTGTGACTGAAGTCATATAATCAGGAAAAATATCCGCCATACGTTGAATATCCATCAACATTTTCATTGTTTACGCAAGCGATGCTCTGTTTTTCCTTTCTTTAGGTCAAAATTCGAAAATTTCCGCATATATTTCAATGCCACAATATGTTTATAGCATGAGCCACTAGTGACGACAAAAAATAGAAGACATTAAAACGACAACACTCCTATGCAATCAATACATTTAATATTAATATTAAAAAAGATGATGAAAAAAATTCAACATTGAACATAAATTAAAAAAAAAAACTATAGCATCGACCGAGTATAGAGGCCAGACCCATCTGCATGATAGTCAATCGTCGATACCACTGGGCCATTTTCAAGAATTGAAAATTGTGACGATTAGACGACGTGCCCGCTTGTCGAACGCTATACTAGTCTCTATTCAACATTTGACAGCTTAATTGTAAAATGTAGAGTACTATTCCTCCGTGCTTCTGCAAATTTCCCAATTTGGACGGAATTTATTTAAATAGAAGAATAAAACAGTGAGCTTTCAACGTAGTGGTAATAAGTCTGTTGTAGGTTTAGCCATTTCCAAAAATCAAACTTTTCATTAAATTTGTGACAATGGTCTGAGTTCGAATCGTAGCCAGAAATCACTTCTTTCTCTTGTATCGCATGCATTAAAGTAACCTTTTTAAAATGTGGCGTATTATCTGGTTACAAACAGTTAATCAGTTTTTTATAAGAATTTCCTTCGAAAATATTAAAAGAAATCGTACCAGTTTTTCGTAATGGGTATGACCCAATTGCACCAGCGCGTGACAATACCTAATGATCGTTTTCACCAATTTCGTGCATACTGCAAATAAAATATAAATTTTTCTATTTTAGTGTGTGCATTTCCATACCTTATCGCATTCACATCAAACACAATGGAAATTCGACTGATAGTGAACGGAAATCTCGTTCATACAATGACAATGCCTAAACTAAAACTTCTCGCTTCAAAGAATGATATATTCTTTGCAACAACGGCCCCCGAATTCTTTAGCAACAAAGAGAGGCTCCCAGTGGATAATAAGCACACCGAGAAATACTATTCACCCCCAGCCAGTCCTAATAATCGTAAGTTTATTTAATTATTTATTTATAATACCCATGGTGTATATTATTTGGGGGAGTGGGTACTTAATACGCCCCTAGTAATTAGCAGGATGCGCAACCTAACCTAGTCCAGTCTAAAATTATCCTAACTTAACCCAAAAAAGTCAAAAATTTTTATTGAGGCTGTTGTATGCGTATGCCTGTTCAGGAGATAGTTAAGTGTTATAGCGGTTGAAATTACTACAAAATTCTGAGCAATGATAGGATAAAGCTAAAACTTTTTAGCTGGATTTTACCTGCTTCCTTGAAATACTCTGCGTTTCAAAATAATCTGGATTTTCTTTCTTGCGACCTATCCATGTGGTGAAAAAAACAAATTCAGTAAAAGTTGTGTAGGTCACAAGGACTATATTAAGCCGTAAGTCATCTTCAAGTCAATCGCGGGTTATTTTGCAACTTCTAAGTGGGAACATCCATTAGTAGAGATATTTTAGAATGTCCTGAACCGCCAAACGTGCGAGATTCAGACGGCGAATGGTTTTAGTGGGAAGTAGAATTCAGTGAACAGGTAGAGTTTTGTCACTGCGCAACAGAAGCTCGTGGCCCATGAGATTCTAAACTACCTCTACCTCCAGATTCGAAAAGCGTTAACATTTTACAAATAAAATGGTACCAGTTGGATAAAAAGTTATATTAAATCAATATGTTATATGTATATTAAGGCATCATCTAGTAAATTTTTTTGGAAAAGCGGTTAGGTCTTTGTTGATGTCATAATTTTGAGTTTTTGGGAAATTGAAGCAAGGTGTAATGTCTCTCATCGTTTATTGAGAAACGACTTAATAATTGTTTGAATTAATTAAGTTGAAATACTCAGAACTTTGCCTCTTTTCAAACAATATTAAGTACCTATCGTTAGGCACATTAATCCTAGGCGACGAAAGTAAAGTTACGTAAGTCGGCATCTGGTACAAGTATCGGCAATTTGCGCTTAGCGTTTCATTTAGAGTGTGATGTAAAGCATCGAGATTTTAATAATTTGTGGAAATTTGCAAAGTCGGCTTTCATAACTCTATTTAAAGTTAAATATTCATCAATTACCTATTTGAGATCCTACCGGGAATATATAAAAGGAATTTTCACTGTCGTGATTTATTTTCTTAAACGATAACAGTTATATATATATAAGTATGTACACGTGTCCAAAAATTAAATATAGCGGATGATCAGAAAATTACTATATAGGATAATTAAAAAAATATACTATATACACTTTTTCATACGGTATCTGCCAAAAGTTTTGTTCAATCATGAATAGTAGTGCGAGTCGAAAACAAGCGTTAAAGCCTTTAATATGTCTTCAAATATAAATAAACATCTCGTTGATATTTTCAGTAGTAAATGGTACCAATAACAGCACATTTGAGCAATGCAATTTTAGTGGATAAAATGGTCAATTTTTCCGTGCAGTACTATACGGATTATACGCTCCTCACCGGTAAAGAGTTTGGCCGAGAGATGTCTCCTTCCTTTTCTGACCTAGTGCTGTTCTTTTCTATTTGCGCCGGTCAAACTGAAGGTCACATCGCTACGGAAAGTAAACGAAGTATAACAAAGTATTTATTGTACCATAATGTACATTTAAACACGCAGTGTATGTAGATGGCATTTTAGTTTGTTCTAATGAAACAGATAGACAATTTATCATTTACTTATTAAAATCAAATTCACGTTACAGGTAGAAGAAAATAATTCTATAAATTTCTTTCTACTTAATTATTCTAAATAAATACAATAAATATTCTTTTTCAATATTTCATAACACTCGCATACAAATACGATAACATATGCTAAATTTTTCCATCCTATGTTTTATAAATTAGCCTTGTTTTGTGTACTAAACTGTAACGGTGCCTACCCCCGTAGAAGATTATTCTAAAGAACTCAATAGAATACCTAACATGTTATTACTAACAATACTTGCTTTTTAATAATAAGTAATACAAAAGAACTTTAAATTTGGCTTATCTTCAAGTAGCTGACAAAATTCCTAATAATTATCATTAATTTATTTTCTTACTCAACATTTCAATAAAAACAGGAAACTATTTACTAATTTAATAATCTCCATTAAAAAAAGTAACTCATTAGAGAAATGTATTAAGAACAATAAAGACATCTCAAAAAAGATACTAAATCGTCAGTTGTAATGAAAATTACAAAATATTTTACACATATAGTCCAATAAGTATTTTGTACCTTATTTTGTGTTTTCTTTATTATTATGGAGTCACAATATTTGAAAGCTTCGTAAATTCAACGTTTAGGGTACAACATATAAATATCAGTCATATATGTATCTACTTTTACCAAATTGATTTGTAAATATCAGCTATTAAAATCAAATGCTTTTACTGAACACAGTTCTCCTTTACTGATACAAATCTAATATCAGACTACACAATAAAAGACATACGTATTTAAAAGGCACGTGTGCCGCTATTTTTATTTCGTGCCGCAATTTTCTATATGTATAGACTAAGATAAACGGGAAGTGAATAGAATAATAATTCATGTAACAATGAATCGCTGCCCGCTGCAAATACAAGGTGTAACAGAAATAAGTGTAAACTAGATACAATAAACAATCACAGCGTAGTTAAGGGCAATTGTTTTTAAGAGAATCACAAATTTACAATTCGAAGCCGACCCTGTGCGTGAATTGGCAACATAGGTGTCTACAGAATAGCGTGGTGCAGCTACGTGGAAGTTGATCGCCGATTATCGAACGTCTAAGATAAACAAACAATAACAATATGTTGAATTAGTTTATTGAAATGTTGAGGCGCCCGATAAGCATATGTTAAATTAGTTTATTGAACTGCACACCGAGTGTCTCATTCAAGGTTTAAACGTTAAAAGAATAAACGGCTATTAGAGGTTGGCTGTTAACAGAAACACCCTGAAACACACTTAATATAATCTAACAAATAAATAATACATGATATATATATAAAAGATACGAAACAAATACAACTGATACTGGTAGGTAATTGCCAGCTGATTGAGTGCGGCGTTGCGAGTCTTATTCCTGCACCAGGGCCGAAAAATTATATTACTTTACTTTCAACTAGTTTTTTCTTTCGGACAAACAAACTTTTACAATTGGCAGCGTCTAAAACGTTGTAGAACGATTAATTAGGTAAATATCAACAGCTTACTACAATGCTCCTGTACATAACAGTCTCTAGACACCCATTGCGATAACAAATAATTAAACAGGTAACTACACTGTTCATCACTGATAGTGTGCAGTACTACGATATTTAAAGCACAATTCAGCATGGTATTAAGAACACAAAATACAAAATAAATACTTGTACAATACGGATGCTGCAGCTGATGGAATACGGCATTGAATGTCGCATTTCTCTGCGTGATCTTACCAGGACCGGACTAGTACTTTCAAATATGTTTTTCTCGAAAACGGTGGATTTTCAGATCACAAAAAATTTACTTAATTTATATGTTTTATAGTGCTCTATCATCTCTAGCAAGCTCGGCATTTATTTATATTACACCCTGCATCTATTGTAAAGGTTGCTTTTTGGTATTAGAATTGATTCAGGTATGCTTTTCTCTTACAGTACCCTTAGACGTACAACCCCTTCGTATATACCGCATTCCTATTCATTCTCTCAGCAAACAAAGTGTCAACCCTATGAGAAACTATATCAGCAACGACACTCCGAAATCGTGGAAATCGGCTGATTCTCAACTACTGCCACCGGAAATGCACTCTCGTCTATCAAGGAGTGCTACAAGCTCTCCCGTACCACCCACCAAGGGCAGATCTCAAGACTAGCAAACAATCCATGAAAACGTCACTATTAAGGTCCAATGATCGTTAATGTAAATTGACTCCAAAAACGAATAGAACTGCTGTGAATTAATTAGTCACTGAGTGTACCGCGGATTTCTTTCGAAAAGGTAAGATTTCAATGATGGAGTACTGACTAATCACTTAAAATATACAACGAAAAAGGTTGGATATGGGAAAATTTATAATAATTTGACTAATCATCTAAATCTTCTAACTCTCGATAGCTATATAACAATAATTGTGACTAATTCTGTCATAGCTAACGATAGAACGTGTTGCGTTACTTCTACTGACAAAAACGAAAATTAGAAAGATTGCCAAAAAATAGTAAAATCGATAAATTCGCACCTATACAGGGTGTTTGAAACGAAATTGTTTCTTTTCTGTGGTGGATTTTGACTACAAGTAACTTTTAGTAAAGATATTTTGACTAAACGTTTCAAACTGAAAATACTTGTAATTACGAAGAGTGAATACGAACAATTAAATTTGAATAAATAAATAAATAATTACTTCTAACAGTTTCGTACATATTCTAATATCGCATTATTAATGCGGGACAAAACTCTATAAATTTTGTCCTTTTTTCAGTTAATTTTTCATGATTCGCCTTCCTAATTTGACTCTAGCAAGAATACAACGGATTTTTCTACATGCGGCAACTTCATGAAACTTTCACTTACCTAATGCTCATAATGTCACAATAATAATACGTTTCTAACGAAAAATCGCATGGGACACCCTGTATAGGTAACACATATTGTTATTGTAAGATTTAACTGAACTTCTGACCTAATCTCATGATATCAAGAGAAAAAGTGTAGATATATTTATCACTACCGATAACCCAATCAAAACAATGCAAAACTACTAAAATAAAACAGTATGATACAGTTACAATAATCAAAAGTTACATTTTGAAAATTTAATCAAAGGTAGATTTTTGTACTCAACAGTAACTTTTTTTAGATTTTTTGATACTCGTAATTACAAATATCAAATTGTATGTATATGTACAATATTCCCATCTAGTTGTCTATATTTACTAATAACAATAATAATCTAAGTAAACATAAGAATATATCAATAAATATATTTATATTGCTACTTGCCACAAAAGGAAAACATTTATATAATCATTTTCACAATACTCTATGACATTTGCGTGGGCAATGATGACGACCAGTAGGTATATTGAATGAAAATGTCACATAGTAACATTCTCATTTCTTTATCGACGATAGTCGTAATTAGCTTTCTTAAAATAAACTTAGTAGGTATATAAAAAGCAACGGTAAGTAGAATTGAGTTTTTAAATATCTTTATAAACATAAAAATAGTCGCATGATTAAATAAAAATCGATCTCAGCAAAGTAAATGCAAAAGCAGATTATGATTTTCTCAATTGTAATACCTACACTGACCTCTTTTTTATTTTTAATAATTTTGGTTGAATGAGGTTGGGTTTCTGGATAGTTCTGCTATGCAGGTGACATTTTTATGAATGAACTGAAGATGTCATTTATTAAAAGAAAAAACAAAACTTGCAACTGAGCGCTGCAATCCTTCGCAGAAGTCCAACCAACTAGAAATAGTTCATTTAATATCCACATACAGGCAATGTATCGCCATCTGGTGGGTATTTTCTGCTACTGGTGTTTATTCATTAGATGACTATAAACTGTCTGTATCTAAGTAGATATAACATCAACTCGTTCTTTAGGAGCTTCTTTGGTTTGGTGAGTTTATCGAGATTTATTGAAGTGCAACGAATAAATTATCATCCTAAGAGTCAGTCAGAGACTAATTATTACGTATACTCCGTTCACTTTCAGGATTGACTGAATATAAAAACAATCGCGCATGTGAATGAACATTGGCGTATTTAAAAACTAAAGAAGGAAATTTTAGTTAATATATATTGTATTTGAAATCCATTAATTAACTGTGGAATATAAGTGCATATTCATTATTTACATAAAAAATTCAAGTACTTGCTTGCTTTATTCGATTCAACTATATTGTTTCCTAAAGTTACCATTCAATCTAAACAAAAAGTTAATTTAGAAATAATTTCATCAATAATAGCCGTGCATTATTTATATTATTAGATTCTAATGTGTCTTTAATCACTTTTATTACGTTTTTTTGCTGGTACAGATGGAAAAAAGAATACCAAAAATTACTACTAACCATCACGCGTGCAATTGACTTGTCTGTGTACCAGCTGTTGCGAAAGTCACGAGTAGGTATTCGTGTTTCGTCATGTAATTCCTCCGATAGCGAAGGTTAATAAGATAAAATAACTTTCGTTTTGGTTTGACCATCTTAAAGTTAACGGAGTATAAGTATTTTTGAAGCTGAAAAGATAACCAGTAGGCGTTATAACTGGCTGCTTTTGTAAGGGTTTACTGTACGTATTTAAAAACTTATAAGGATATTAAAAAGTCATTTATTATTATCGTTGCTCATAGGTACCACGAACTTTTTATATTACAAATCGCTTCATGGAGTACATAATAATGAATACTTGATTTATTATAATTTATTATCAATTTCTGATCTCACATGAACAATTACTGTGTTATTAGAATCGGAAAGAAACGGGTTCATACTTTGTACTATACCGAACAATACTTATTGTTATTTAACCACGAATTTCTCTAAACAAACTATTTTCAAAATTGAACAATGTGTTGTACGTAATTTAAGAACGAAATATTATGTATGGTATACATACCTACTTTATTGATTAAAAATGTAGTTTATAGAAACAAGTAAGTACAAGAAATAATACCAAGCAATTGTTATTGTGAAATGTTTCTTTTTCGTCACTTTGGTATCATGTGAATGATGTGTATGTAAATAATGTATCGTCTCTATAATTATTTCATTCTGTGATACAACTAACTGATTATAATCTACTCTATAATATTATACTAAGTATTGTGTTTTCAAATACATTTATCTTAAACATTTTACTTGTTATTTTTCTGTCGTCCTGTACTAACATTGCATGTTCAAGTTTGTAGACCTAATCAGCATGTGCCTCCAGTAGTCGGCCTAGGGATGGGGTAGGTACTAATAACTGCTAACTTATTATCGATGTTGATATATTGTTTATTATGACCCATCTTAATCTTTTTTTGTAGTAAAAATAAGTTTTCCCGTCTCAAAACGTTTCATTAGTTACCATTATTGGTAACTAATTTTTCGATGTCAATGTTTTTGTAGTTGTTGTAGTAACCGTCAAAAGTTTTTGATTGGAGATATACCTACGTATACTTCATTTACTTTCTTTAGCGATAGGCCCCTTTCAATGTCCTTGATGCGCGCTGGCAAAATCATAGGTAGGGAGAAAAAAGCTCATTATACTTTCGACTCTTGTTCATTAAACACACTTTTTCATACAGTATCTGCCAAAAGTTTTGTTCAATCATGAATAGTAGTGCGAGTCGAAAACAAGCGTTAAAGCCTTTAATATGTCTTCAAATATAAATGAACATCTCGTTGATATTTTCAGTAGTAAATGGTACCAATAACATCACATTTGAGCAATGCAATTGTAGTGGATAAAATGGTCAATTTTTCCGTGCAGTACTGTACGGATTATACGCTCCTCGCCGGTTAAGAGTTTGGCCTAGAGTTGTCTCCTTCCTTTTCTGGCCTAGTGCTGTTCTTTTCTACTTTTCGCCGGTCAAACTGAAGGTCACATCGCTACAAAAAGTAAACGAAGTATATTTATATGGTACTTTTAAAACAACCTTTAAGAATTTTAGATCCATGAAATGAAGGTTAATCGTGAATTTATAAAATCAAATGGAGCATACACCGTGTATGAGTCCAGTAAAATTGTAGACATTAAAATTGCAAAGCGAATATGGTTCTAACGTTTTAATGTTTCTAAGATCAGTTATGGTACTGTACATTTTTCAATATTATAAAGTAGGCACATTAATTTCGCAACTATTTGAGATGAACATAGCTCTGTGCGTCCAATTATTTTCTTCCAATTTGGTGAAACTTGCCAGAACATCGCTATAATTCTCATTGACTAGGATGAAGATAATCCCAAAGCCCATCCACTTTTATTGTCAGGCAATCAGTCATATCCAACTTGTAACGATCGTGATTAAACATGTTTTACTCAAACATTAATCATTTCGGTTATTAATTCATATTTTTTTTATATTCTTCTTCTTTTAGACACGATTCTATGAATTCTTGTTTTGTCAAATGTCCCCGAATTGTTATTACAACCGCTTAGACTTATTAACATCATCAGCATCACATCAGCCGAAAGGCATCCATTGCTGGACAAAGATTTCAATACAGATTCCCTCCCCTCCTCTGTTTTTTACTTTATTTGATAATTGGAAGAACTATTGCATCCACAGGTTTGTGTTTGTATTTACTTTGCTTTACTTTACTTTTCTCCTATGTTGATCATGTGAGCAAAATTAAAAAAGGAAAAATGTAGTTTTAAAGAAAAGAGCTTCATCATGGAGAATTACTGATAGGAGCATTTGTCCACCACGTATATTTATATGTGCATTTATCATTGGAAATAGGTATCTACTAATCAATCAAAAACTGAAAGCGATTAATGTTTAGATTTTATTGACATCTGAAAATGAGAATTATAGCCTATTTAGGACCTAGAGGAAGTACTTCTGGATGAATGTCTTCCTGTCCCCATGTCACAGTTTAAAGATTCTATACAGTAAGTTTACTTGCCAGTCACACCCATACGTTCCTCCTCTGTCGCTGCTTCATCCAGGCAGGAGTGAATCTACTGTATAGAATCTTTATAGTGTGTCTATGTCATGTGCCAAATACAGGCCGTAACGATGGACTACTATATAGGCCTGTAGACTGGACAGAGATATAAATTCGTCCGGTATAAACGTATTGACTTACCATATACCATGTCAGCGGCTGTTGCTTTCACCGAGGGGCATGGCCTAGAGTTTTAGACCACTGCTTAGCATTCGGGAGGACGCCGGTTCGATTCCGGGTGCATATGCCATGGTCCGAGTTTTTCTATAGTTGATGCTGTCCAAATTCGGGTTCAAAGGCCATCGTCGGTTAGAGTTGCTTCCTAACGTTCCGCTTGACGCGCTTGGAAGAAGCTTCAGAGATCCTTCCATTTCCGATTGGACTCAGTCCACATCTAGCATCGGAAATGGAGGCGACCTTTAGACCCGAACCAAGACATCAGCAGTTCACCTACTGGCGACGAAAGTTGTTGCCAATTGGTCGATGTCGGTTGTTATTTTAAGAACATTATGTTGTAACAATTTACGTAAAAGCGTAGTTCTGTGCCTCCATTTATTTTTGAGATATACTTTTTCTTCCAAAATGGTGAATCTTAACAAAACGCCACTAATTACATCTCATCAAAATAATAGCTAGAATTAGATTCTTCCCACAGTACTGACTCAGGCATTCCAGCAGCTTGGAAAGAAAACCTAAAAGCACCAATTGGGTGTTTCACTCCAATCAGCCAGTAATGCTGGTCGGCGGGCAGTCCCTCCGGACTACTCTGAAATGTAGGGCATGAAGACTCTCTTCAGCCTTCTTTCAGAAATAGTGGGAATGGGTGGGTGGTAGTTCTGGTGAGAAAAATTAGATGGATGAAATGAAGACAGAAGATAATGAAGGATTATCTCGGGAATTTTACTGCCCCAGCATTTGCTTAAGTGATCCAGGGAAACCATAGAAAAAATTGGACCATGGCAGAATAGAAATGGCTTAATTAATGTTTTTCGTTTTAATTTACAAAATCCTTATAAATAATCTTCATAAAAACCTTAACGTATAATTTTACTACAAAACGTTCAATTTTTTTTAATAGAACTGTAGGTACACCACGGTTTCGTGTAAGATGATCCATACAAATGCTAATCGATAACATTGTAACCTTATCTGCTTCAAAGGTTTTGTAGTCTTTTCACTGTTTCTGTATTACCTAACAGATTTTTCACTCCAGTAAGCAGTTACTAATTTTCGTAATCAATACGTTTTCTTAATACCACAAAATTAGATCACAGGCAATATTTGCACAAGTGTTTTAACGTAATACTTTTATTTCGATACGTATTACGTAAATATCCTACTTTTTACGTTTTTTGATAAGTAGATGCAAGCTTAAATGCCCATGGAAATTATAGAACCATGGAGGATAATGTTGCAAAACTGGAATATCAATATTCCCCAAGTAGATGGTCCAAAAGATGTGGTGCCGACGAAATTATAAAACGCCATGTCGAGTTTGCCACTAAAGGTAAGTCAGAATTTTATTTTTATACCAAAAAAATGAAGAATAAAGTAATATTTCTTACGTCGACCTTTTAAATAGTTTTATATAAATTACATTGAAGTAATATAGAATACAATTGTATGTTTTTTTCCTGTAAGATTAGTGTTTCTTATTTTGTTGACAAATCCTTTATATTTTTGATTTTCTCGATTTAAGAGACTATGAAATATAATATTTTCCTTCGAAACTACTTAAACATAAGAAAAGTAAATAAATAATAAAAACATTAGTTTCATAATATTGTACGGATGACATTAGTAATTGTATTGAGTCATTTTTACTATACATGGTTACTCGCTTCGTAGTCTGTCCGATATATTTATAGTTGTATTAGGCAATACCTTCCTGCGAGCCAAAATAATGGATAATTCAAAATCAACTTTCTTTTTGGACTGAACGTTTGAATTTTACGCTCTTTACAGAAACATTATAATATTTAATCGTGAATTCAAATTCACCAAGAGGCTAAAAAGGTTGTAATATTTGGCGGGAACCAATGGGTCAGGCAGAACTGAGATTAGCCCAGATAAAATATTAATTCTGCAAATATGATTTTGTCATTTGTAGAGAGTGAGAACAATAAAAACGAAATCCAATGCGAACTAAATGTAGCCTATGGCAATTCTTTGGGGGAAAAATACGACATCTTCGGGACAGATTTGCCTAAAGGTAGACCTATAATCTTATTTGCCAATTAGTCAATAAAACAACTAAAATATTGAATACCTATTTCATTTTTTAGAGGCGCCTATATTAATTTATGTACACGGTGGATTCTGGCAAGAACTGAGCAGAAATATTTCAAGTTATCTAGTGAAACCATTTCATAAAAATGGGATTAAAGTGATTATTTTAGGATATGATTTATGTCCTAATGTAACTTTACCAGAATTGATTAAAGAGATAAGAAAAGGTTTCGACAAATGTCTGGAATATGCAGTTACCAATAAGTCTGTGTAAGTATTGACTGAATGGCCGATCAAGTCAAAATAATTATCGATGATATATATACCAAATAAATAATGACATTGATTAGATTTCTCCATTTCTTCTTATTCTATGTCATCCCCTTCCCCCGATGTAACGTCATATCACTCTTCTCCAAGATCTTCCCCGCTTCTTTTGTCCATGTGCTCCTTGGTCTACTTTTGTTTTTCCTTTTTCCCAGTTTCCCATACCTGTGTTACTTGTCTCTCTTCATTCTTTCTGCTCGAGTATCTGAACCACCTCAGCTGATTTTGCTCTATAATGTTTTGTATTGGATAAATTCCAATTTCTTACCGGATGTTCATGTTTCTTATTCTGTCTAGTCATGTTATTCATTGTACACCTCTAAGATATTTCATTTCCGTCTCTTGTAGTTTGCTTTTTTGACTCATGTTTCCGAACCGAATTTCTTCGACACTTCTGTTCTCCTAATAAAATTTCTGGTCTTTAACTTATTATCTTAATCAATGGTTTAAATAAATATAATAATTATGGTCTTCTGTGTCTTATTTTGAGTATTGAGTATCATTTTCTTTTTAGGGGCGTTTCTCTTGCAGGTCATTCCGCCGGGGCTCATTTGGTATCTAGTTTATTCATGAACATTTCCGAACACATTGAACAACACGAGCGTATAGTGAAAACGGTTTTCTTGTTCAGCGGCATCTACAATTTAGTACCATTAGTTGGTACATACATTAACATTCCACTAAAATTGGACAGTGAAGCAGCAATGAAGTTAAGCCCTCTACAACACGGAATTGCATGGGGAGAGAATGTTAAATTCTTCGTACTCGTCGGAGAATATGAAAGCAGCGAGTTCCATAAACAGAGTAAATTATATCATGAAAAACTCAAGAAATTGGAATATGAAACGAGACTGGTAGTAGTTGATGGAGTTGACCATTTCGATATTGTGGAACGACTGAGTGAACAGTCATTTTTAATCACCAGTTTGATGCTACAGGAAATAAGAGGTACATTTTTATACAAATTAATATATGAGTAAAGCAAAACTACCCAGTATACATATTACAGGTCCATTTAATCCTCAATAATAAATTATACTGGCTCGCACGCTTTTGTAACAATTGTCAATATTTGTCTTGGAATTCTGAGCAAATAACAAATACTTATACCTATAATTTTGCTGTGTTATATGAGTATAGCAGTTACACCAATTGGAGTCTCTAATAGATCCAAAAGTTGAATAGCATCAACAACAACAAGTTTCAAGATCAAGACATCGGTGTGTTATAAGCTAATACCTATGGATAATTAGGTACTTAATTTTTTATAGGTATAAAATGTACCGTAAGAACTTCCTACTTCAGTGTACAAATGTATATGTAATATCGAAATAAACATCCATAATTTATCCTAATAAGTTCTTATATGCTATCAGATTTGGAAAAACAAGAGTTTCAATCGTTACATAAAACATGCATCCTGAAAAAGTTAAAATTGTCCTAGTTTTTGACATCTAATTAATATAAAGATTAATCGCATAAAAATAAGGATTTAAAGTAATTACTTAAATATTTCCTTTTTACGTACCCACCTACCCTTTATCCTTGTCCCTCGTTAGTTGCCTGTCTTGTATCTTTGCATTTTTAAATTAAATGAGGTTTCAAGGGGTCATTACTTAAATATTTCATTCCTACTTACCTTCCAACTGTTCTACCCTTTTTCCCTGTTAGTTGCCTAAGTTGTATATTTGCATTTTTAAAATAAATAAGGCTTTAAGGAGTCGGAAATTAAACAGATATAAAAAAGTCAATGAGACATTATTGTAGTAAAGTAGAATTTAAATTGTAATACATACAGGGAAAATAATTTTAATTTGAAGTTGCATTTGCTTTTCGTTACCTTTTAGATCGTCTTAATATCCTGGTAGAGACTGGAATTATCTTGAAAGAAAAAGGATACTCTGATTCCACATCTGCATGTATGGTGAGTTCCTTTGCTAACACATTATATTGTTAATCATACTTAAATATTTCATTCCTACTTACCTTCCAACCGTTTTATCCTTATTGCCTGTTAATTGTCTTTGTTGTATATTTACATCTTTGAATTAAATAGGGTTTTAAGGGATCGTTGCTTAAATATTTCATTCTTATTACCTACCTATTCTTTTATCATTGTCCCTCGTTAGTTGCATGTCTTGTATTTTTGCTTTTTTAAATTAAATAAGATTTTAAGGGATTATAACTTAAATATTACGTTCCTACTTACCTATCTACCCTTTTATCCTTGACCTCCGTCATTTACATGTCTTGTATCTTTGCATTTTTAAATTAAATAAGGTTTTAAGGGGTCATTACCTAAATATTTCATTCCTACTTACCTTCCAACCGTTTTATCCTTATTGCATGTTAATTGTCTTTGTTGTATATTTACATCTTTGAATTAAATAGGGTTTTAAGGGATCGTTGCTTAAATATTTCATTCTTATTACCTACCTATTCTTTTATCATTGTCCCTCGTTAGTTGCATGTCTTGTATTTTTGCTTTTTTAAATTAAATAAGATTTTAAGGGATTATAACTTAAATATTACGTTCCTACTTACCTATCTACCCTTTTATCCTTGACCTCCGTCATTTACATGTCTTGTATCTTTGCATTTTTAAATTAAATAAGGTTTTAAGGGGTCATTACCTAAATATTTCATTCCTACTTACCTTCCAACCGTTTTACCCTTGTTCCCTGTTAGTTGCCTATGTTATATATTTGCATTTTTAAAATAAATAAGGCTTTAAGGAGTCGGCAATCAAACAGATATAAAAAAGTCAATGGGACATTATTGTATTAAACCATAATTTAAATTTTAATACATACAGGGATAATATTTTTAATTTGAAATTGCAGTTGCCTTTCGTTACCCTTTGCATCGTCTAAATATCCTGGTAGAGTCTGGAACTATCTTGAAAGAAAAAGAATACTCTGTTTCCACATCTGCATGTATGGTGAGTTCCTTAGTCAACACATTATATTGTTAATCATTAC
>NW_020438955.1:0-8967 GCF_000699045.2 Agrilus planipennis
GCTGCTGCATTTGAGGTTGAGGAGGCTGCTGCATTTGGGGTTGAGGAGGCTGCTGCATTTGAGGTTGAGGAGGCTGCTGCATTTGGGGTTGAGGATGTTGCTGCTGTTGAGATTGGTACTGCTGAGGCGGCATCTGCGGCTGCTGGGACATCATTTGAGGCTGTTGTTGGGATATAATATGTTGTTGCGGCTGAGATATCATTTGATTCGGTTGTTGAGATTGCATCATCGGACACTGTTGTTGTTGTTGTTGGGTCGTTTGCTGAGTAGCAATAGATGGCATCTGTTGTTGTTGCGGAATAATGTGAGGTTGTTGTTGCATCTGCTGTTCTTGATTGAGGTTCGGTTGGCTCGAACCATTTTGGTTGAAGAGGGCAGTCGACTGCGAAACCTGTTGCATTACAACGTTCTGGTCCTGGACGAGATTTTGAAGCGATGTAGTGTGTTGTTGTTGTACGACATTCTGTTGTTCCTGGATAGTGGGTTGCGAACTCATGGATGCCATATGCTGAGCTTGCAGCATGTTTCTTTTTTGTTGATCGAGCTGACTATCGACACTCAGGCGATGTTCTTGTTTAGGCGAACAATTTTGTATCAGTTCCGGTTGCGAAATGGTCGACAACCTATGCTGATCTTGCACTTGTAAATATTCAGGGGGAACTTGGCCTTGTTGTTGTTGTTGTTGTTGGAAATCAGTTTGTGGCGTAGATTGCTGCTGCTGTCCCTGTTGTTGCATAAATTGTTGCTGCAACTGCTGCGAGGAGAACTCCGCCTTTTGGGGCTGGCTGTCGCCGCTAAGGAAGCCCTGCTGGACATACTGTTGCTGCGGCTGCTGTTTGTAGATGATCTGTTGCTGCTGTAGGGCCGCATCTGCTGAGATCTGTCGCTGATAAAGGGCCTGATCATTAGGTTGACCGACGTTTGGTTGACTCCCTAATAAAACGAACTTGCAGTAGAACGGATTCACATGTTTAATGACCGTTATTTACTTACCAGTAACTTGTAAAGAGAGTTGCTGCTGATAAACGGGCTGTTGTGTAGTCTGCTGTGGGAGTTGTTGAGGCTGCTGTTGTTCGCCAGGTGCACTCTGTTGTCGAATATATTGAGGGGGGACATTTGACTGTTGCTGCGGCTGCTGTTGTTGTTGTTGTTGGGACTGATAACTTTGCTGCAACGTCTGTTGTCCTGCGTCTTGTTGTACAAGGTCCTGTTGCTGTGGGGGTGGTGGTTGTTGTTGTTGTTGTTGCTGCTGCTGCTGGGGTTGTTGCTGCTGTTGCTGCTGCTGGGGTTGTTGTTGCTGCTGCTGCTGCTGCTGCTGTTGTTGCTGGGGTTGTTGCTGCTGTTGCTGCTGCTGGGGTTGTTGTTGCTGCTGCTGCTGCTGCTGCTGTTGTTGTTGTTGTTGTTGCTGCTGCTGCTGTTGCTGCTGCTGCTGCTGCTGTTGCATTAGGGACTGTTGGAGAGCTTGTTTCTGCGCCTGTTCAACTTGTTGCTGCAGGAACTGCTGATACTGCAGTTGTTGTAGAAGCGCTTCCTGTTGCTTCTCTTGTTCTTTACGTTCTTTCTCTATTTGCGTGATCTGAGTCTTCAGCAAACGAGCTACGGTCTTCGCATCGTCTTCGAAGATTATGCCTGACTTTGCCTATTTGTGGGTAAAGGTTTTATTAACTTGAATTAAATTATTATTACTTCTCTGATGATCAACATTCAAGTCATTTTTACAAAAAGCAATTTATTAACTTCAGAGTAACTTGAGAATGAACTAAGTATATTTAATTTCAAAAGCAAATGTGGCTTTGTTTCTACTCACCATTTCTTCTGAAATCGTATCATATCGATCGGTTTGCATATCAAATTCGAATTGTATTGCCTCGTTCTCCTTGTGTTTGTGTGTTCGTTTCTTGGGATCCATGACTCGCAAGCGGAACACGACTTTGTTTCCGTCTTGTGAGACGACCTCCACCTTTAGTCCTACGTCTTCCTCGAAGAAAGTATGCGTGAGGAGCTCTTTAACGCTCGGTCTGTCCTCCTTGCTGGGTCGAATGCAACTCTCTATCACATCACGTACTTCCGGGTTCTCGACCTTGTCGAAACTGGCAGGTTTCACACCCTAAAGATGATATAAAATACATATAGGAAAGCACATATTATAGTGTTTCTTTACCGATATGACTTTTTTATAAATCTGAGCAGGTCCTGTGCACTCAGAATAAGGATACTCATTGGTAGCCATCTCCAGCATGCACATGCCAAAGGCGTAAACGTCCACGCCTTCGTCGTAATGTTCTTCGTACATTTCGGGGGCCATGAATTCGGGGGTACCTATAACAGATTTAGCGAAGCTCCTGTTCTTCAGTGTGGCCAATCCCAAGTCCCCTATCTTAACGGACCCTGTCGTGCCAGTGATGAAAATGTTATCACATTTAAGATCGCGATGTATAATGGGGGGCGACCTCGAGTGGAGGAACGCCAATCCTTTTAGTATCTGCCGACACCAAGACTTTAGCACCTTAGGATTAATTTTTTTAAATCGTCTCAAGTACGTCTTTAGGGTACCACTTAGCATCAGTTCCGTTACTAGGACGATGCTCTTCTTTTTATTGAGGATGGACTCCCAATAGTTGTAGAAACGGACGATGTTAGGATGTTGGAGTTTTTTGAGCATTTCGGCTTCTTCTCTGAAGCGTGCCCTTTCGACTTTGTTCAGTTTCTTCTCTTGTAATTCGCACCAGGCAACAGCAACGCCTGTTTGAGTATCCAAACCGCGGTAAACGGTCTTAAAAGAGCCCCTGCCGATCTGTAATCAGCAAAAATAAAATTAAAAAACACTGGTCAACTTAATTTCCATTGATATGTTTGTTTATATTATTGGAATCGCCTACGATTTGGTGTTAATGCTTGTATATCAAGTGTACAAAAACTAGTCCATACATAAATAAAATCCCTGATAATTCCCCGACTTTTGAATTTACTCTTTAATAGAGAGAGACTAACCTCCCTGTTAAAACAAGTTCTAAAGTGAGTAACAACTTTACCTCTTCCTCATACTTAAAGAAGCGTCCACACGGACTGACAGCGATTGGTTTGTACACATCTTCGTCGTCTTCAGCGGCAAGTCCTTTAGATTCTGAAGGAGGGAGGACTATTATCTGCGACTGCGATATGATGTCCGGATTGCTTTCGGCAATTTCGACGTTCTGATGCAAGATGTCGATATTCTGGTCGGTTATTTCGACCATTTCATTGGAATTGATTTTAAACAGATTCTTAGGTAGATTGTACTTTGAGTCGTAAGGAACCAGTTGTAATTCGCTAGGCAGATAGTCCGAGTCATCGTCCACGTTCGAATCAGTCTCTATAGGGATGCAGTGAGTCACACCGCCGTGTTTTACACATTTGTCTTTCTTCTTCTTAGTCCTATGTCTTTTAAGAGAGAAAAAAAGTTCACATCGCCCGTGAAAGCCTACAGAAAGTTACTTACTTGTCAGCGACAATTTTGTCGACATTATCAGCAATCTCTGCCAAGATTTCATCAGCAGCGGCCTCAGAGTCGGCGACGGCTTCGGAGTCGGCGATTTCTGAGCAGCTTGCGTGATACTCTTCGTACTCTTCGATAAAATTTTTCGCAGTCAAAAGGTCAGAAGATGGTGTCCTAGACAGTTCTGGTACCAGAATGGTAGGTAGGCTGACGTTTCCCATTTCGCATTTGACTCTCGGCGACTGTGATGATTCGCTTCCTATTATCCTTTTACGTGTTTCACTCTTGACCGCTTTCGCAATATTTTTTCGTCTTATTATTGGGTCATTTTGTTGTCCTGCAACAGTTTCAACAATTTTGGTAGCTGTTCCGACTACGTTTTCGACAAAATTGGTTGCTACAGGTTTCAAGTCATCTTTCGAATAAGAATCGAGAGGTTTGGGGCTAGCATCGTCTGTTGGGGAGTTCTTGGATGAGCCGCCGCCCCCAGTAGAGTTACAGAAAAGACCCTCGTCCCGGAAAAACTGCACGTTGTCGAAACTCTTTCTGAAGACGGCGAGTTTTTCGATTATATCCAGTTTCTCGTCAAGTAACGACGAACAGCTTTTCGTACGCGATTTCTTTTCTGGTTTTTTGTCCATATTATCCTCTTTAGTGCTTTCGTTGTCCGAAATTGGGGTCCACGTGTACCTGTAATAAAAAAATAAATTACAAGTCAAATATGAAAATAGAAGTTCTCGAATTCTAAACCACGGGGAAGGGGAACTTAAACTTAAAAAGGAGCTGCGACTACGTTACTTAGCCTCCACTAACCCTCTGGTTTAAAGTTTACCCATTATTAACCATACTAATCACATGTACTATCAAAAATAAAACTAACTCTTACCTGTTGACTTGCGTGGTCGTGGTGACCATTTTGGTGGTCTCAGTGTCGACGATTTTCGTCTTGACGGACGTCGTAGGCGTCGAGACGTCCTTTTTCCTCGACCTTGACTTCCTCTCGTCGTCGTTCATGTCGTTTCCGCTCGCCGAATCGACGACAGACAGGACACTCCCACGTTTCCTTTCTTTTCGACTCTTTCGTTTCGAGACCGTAATTTTCGGCGCTTTGGCTTTCGCTTCTCCATTACCACAACTACCATCACTATTATTCGTCGATCCATTACTACTATTACGATTATTATTCTTGTTAATATTCGTGTACTTGTTGTTGTTGTTAATGCCCAGCGTCGATGACGATAAACGGGAAGGGACGCCAGACGACGAGCAACGACTGCTACTTCCGGGGTCGTCAGTGGTCAGATAGCCTTTCACGTGACGTCTTCCGTCGTCGATAATGGCGGACGTCGTCACATCGTGAGGTGACGTCGCCTGGTCGATATCATCGTCGATGAACTCGATCGAACTGAGTTTCCGGTGAAGATCGACTGACGTGTGGGACGGCGAGAGCTTCTGCTGCTGTTGCTGTTGTTTTGGTTTTTCGACGCTCGTTTGCGATTGTACATTCTCTCTACTACCAGTACAAGTTGACAAAGGCGCGACGCCGGAAGTTACGGCAACCTGACGCTCGCTGCTGCCTCCTTTGCCCTCTTTGGTCGGTTCCAGTGATCGGTCCCACCCCTGTTGTTTCTTATTATCAGTCTTTAGCGAAATCACGTTACAACAAGAATTGTTGCTTCCCTGAAAAAATAACAGAATTAATTAATTGGAGACCATAACACAATTTAATAAATTCTTCTTCCCTATTTGTTATTGTGAGTAGATAGAATGATAATTACCTGTGCTTTTAAAATATGAGGTGATGGGGAGGATGGCTGGGAGCTGAGAGCTCTGGCCACGTCCTCCCCAGTTTCACATGACCTCCTCGATGATGTGGAAAAATTCCTTGTCAACGAGACCGCCTTACCACGTTTCTCTGTCACTGTCTTGGGACTAGCATTCTTTAGAGCGCCACGAAAACTGCCCTTGCTGCTACCACTGCCACTGCTACCCTTGCGTGGAATGGTCGGACTTACTTCACTAATATAATAAATAAAATTAAATCAATATATAATACTCAATTAATTAAAGTAAATACCACATTGTCATTGATTGGCGAACGTTTCAAGTAAAAAGTTAAAAATAATCCTTATATTACAGTTTATATGCCATTATAATTATTTAATTTATTCTTTAAGTAATTAACTTTTGAACATAATGTATCATGAGGAATTGTCGAGTACAAAAGCTATTATAATAATACGTAATAGTTAAATAAATAATATAATCACCATCTTCTCTTTCACTTTACGAAAATTTTTTGTTGAAAAAATTATGTTTACATAACTGTTTACATACATACATTTATGGTTTCATGAAAAAAAAAACTTATCGTACTTTAAAGGCTTAAATTATAAGCTCAAGTTCAACAGACTGGAACAATTAGATTATTACTAACTCATTTAAACATATGTAATTTAATTAAGCCATTTTTTTCATCTATATCATTACGCTCCAATTTTAAAAATGAATCAACTGACCATGCACCTTTTCGATATATATACAATTAATTTACTAAAATCTATTCAACAGACAACTTTTTGTCTCTATTGAATGTGAAGTTTAAATAAATAAAATAAATAATGAATGAATTAATAATAATTTAAAGATAATATAGAATAAAAATTAGATTTTATAACTTACACTTCTTGTTCAAATTTTGGGCAGGATTGCCCCGTCTTTAGTAAATTGTCCTGATAATTAGGTTGGTGTTTGTTCTTTACAGCAATGGAAAGACTTTGAAACCTCTTGTTTCGAGTACCATGTGGTATAAAGGTGGGATATCTTTTTTCCAGTTCCAGTCTGAATTGAAGTTGTAAATCGAGTTCAAAAATTCACTTTCGAGTAACGAAAAATTCCCGGTTAAATTAACACTTAAAACACTAAAAATAAGTTAAAAAATCACTTTCGAATTTCAAAATAAGCAAGTAAATTAAAGATCCCAGAGTTCACAAGTTAAATAAATAAATTCCAATATTGAGTTTGAAAAAGGCTAAGTGTATTTATTACGATTTTTTATTGTAACTGCACTGGTGATTTTTATAATTGATCCCTGCACTTGAATTGGAACGTTTGTGGGAATAAACATATCACTGCTGCTTGGATGTTCTGCAGGCCTGCAAATAAAACATACAAGTTAGAAGACGTCCATGCATGTGTTCCTCCGGTAAAAGGACACGTACGCCACTGAATAGATATGTCAAAATTTATTCTCGACAGGTTTTTCACAAGTACATAAAAAATTAAAACCTGTTAAATATACTAGAAATGTTCCTTCTCATTTAGTAAAATCGGCTGACGATGAAAAATATTCTAAGACAGAGGCCCTATGGGATACTGTTAATGAAATTTTAAACCACATACTTGAGACGTAGATGCCAATTTTATCTTATAAAGCTTTCAAAAATCGTCAATTTTACATTCGAAAACGCCCCAAGTAATTTCTTCATTGTGTTTATATGGCATTTAAACGATGAGAATACCATAATTTACTAAAAACTTACGATTTTTTCATGAAATTGACAACACCCAGAACTGAACGAAACGGGCGATTGTGACATTTGGCAATAGATGGCGCATTTGTAAAAATACTAATTTCTCTATTGACATTAATATCTAGACGGTGCACTTCATCATCATCATAAGGTCGTCAGTCCTACGACTAGTCGGACACGCACCTCCACTCTTTCCTATCCTTTATATTGGAAAAAAATAAAAACTGTAAAAACTGCAAATGGACAGCTTCTTGTTTCTATCTCTTTCCGTACTTCTGATTGATCCCGACTTAACACTGCAAGAATATAGACATCTCAGAATAAAGTACACAAACTAATTATAAATATAAACTGACAACGGTGTTAGAGGTTTACGAATATAATGAACAGTATTATTAAACGTTTGTTAACTTTATTATTTAATTAGCAAAAATTAAAATTTTTCCCAAATTTTTATTCATCACAACTGTAGTTTCGCTAACGCAATAACCTTTTGAAGTGAGTACATTTTCCTGTATGTACTCAATTGAAAAGTTACTGGATTAAAACAAGTCGTGAAGAACTAAAAAAATTTTTCTCCTCGAAAACATTAGTTCTGTTCTATTCTATACTTATAGTTCTATGGCATAGAATTGCCAACTGAATATTAGCAAATGTACCGTTGCTAAAAAAAAAACAACCGACTGTTATAAAATATCTAACCCAACTTCTTGGTAATCAAAATCAAAACACCAAATTATAAATAATGATTGTTTTCGGTCAAATAAATAAATAATTGATTAGTCATTCATTTATTAACATGGAATATCTTGAAAGGGAATTTTTACTATGTAATTTAAAAACAATAAACATTTGTAGTGATTATTTTTAGCAGACCAACTTCTCAAAATGTTAAGTGAATATTTGTTTTTAAAAGTTATAGATAAATGTAATATTAAAACTGGTTTGTGAGTTGTATTTATGGAAACGTTATGGATATTTTCGTATCTAATGACACAACAACAATTCCACCCCAACCTGAACCAATTTTAGAAGAAGATATAAAATTTCTTATCATACCTCTTGTTGTTATAATCGTTGTGATAATTTTGTCAGCATTGGTGAGTAGTCTTTAGATAATACACACAGCGTTTACATTTCGTTTTAAATTACTAATTGAAATAATAGGTTTATTTAATGGTTAAAAGAAAGCAAGAGGAAATAATTCATCGTAACATAATGAAACTGTATGAGTTTGATTCGAATGAGCAAGAATGGGAGACACCGCTTTTGAGTAGCCAAGAGAGTGCTCACACTACTGTATATAAGACCACGATGTTGTAACTTAAACATCCACTTGTGAAATATTATTTTCTTAGTTTGCTTTTTGTTTTTAAGAGTGACCCATGTGTTAATACAAAATGTGATAAGTATTTTTTGTATACAAGAGCAGGTTTTACAGCACTATGTAAATATAATGCAATAAATTTTGCAGTGCAAATAATTTTTTGTTTATTCCAAAAGTTGTAGCAGTATAAATTGAGAAAAAAGACATCTTACTCTTGTAATTGCTTAATTTATAAAATATCAACTTAATATCTCAAAATACTATTTGTATGCACAAATTTTTATATCTCATTTAAAACGTAACATGCTCTTAAATACAAAGTTTTACCTTCTAAGCTACAAAAAGAAAATTGAACCTATTAGTGGATAATTGTCTTTTAGGTGGGTATTTGTATTTGCCAGCAATCAAGTAATTGCAAGATTTTTTTTTATTATTCAGTACAAAAAAGTAAATATGTATAGCGGTAATAAAAATAGCACATACCTATTGTCGCCTCATCTTCAATCTGTCAATCAAAGGAACATATTTTTCAGAAAAGACAACGTCCGAGTCATCACTGTCATTTTCTTCTTCTTTCCTATCTTCAACGAACACTTCCTTGTCATCATCTTCTGATTTGCATCTATTACTTT
>NW_020438955.1:13508-31938 GCF_000699045.2 Agrilus planipennis
ATATATTTATTCTAACCCGCTTGTTCTTGGTTATTTTATAATAAAAAATAATTCAAGTGGATTTCAAACGCAACACTCTGTATATAGCGATTATAGAGAATAAGAAAAGAACTTACAATTATATTAATTCCGTCAGTTCTTAGGGTCAGCTGATCTTTTTTCATGTACGTGATAGCTCTTTTTATGTCTGGGACCTCGTGTAAAACACATTTGGCGGCGCTCTCTTTCAAAATGGCCCTCAAGTCCAATTTTTTCCAATTCAGGGGCAGCTACGTATACAAGAAAGAAAAATAAGCTTTAATAGTCAAACAAAATACCTAATTAAAAAAACTTGCGAGGAGATAAGAAGCAAAATAAAGAAATAAAGGACAAAAAGGAATGAAGGATTAACGAAGGAGTTAATAAAAATATAGCAAGCCAAAAAAAGTAAAGAAAATAATGAAAGCGTATATTAACTTACTGCAAAAGTTAATTCGCACCACAAATATTTTTTTTTGTCGTATGTATAATTTTGAGCTAAATTGTGAGAACCCTTGATAGAATTCATCGAAAAGGCCGTATCATCTTCGTCTTCTTCTTCTTCCTCTTCATGTTCTTGATTTTTCTTTTTCTTACTATTTTCCTCGTTTGTTACAGTGGTATCCATTGCTTCACCATCTAAACGTAAGTTACAAGAAATTGGGAAACAATTAACGAATTAAGTTTTGACAATTTCAAAAAAATTTTAGTTCGAGACTATAATAAAAAATAAAAATTGAAAGAAAATCTAACCAGAAACATAATGTACTTCATGCATATTATTATTAAAGCACAAAAAAACCTTACCCTCGTCATCTGACACTTCCTTCTCCTTTTCTTCTTCTTCTGGCTCCTGATCTTCGTGCACCTGACTGTATTTACTTGTTTGCTTGGCATCCTCAGCATCTTCGGGTTCCTCACCGGAGTCTTCATCATCATCACTTCCCCCTTCGTTCTTTCTCATTGCAAATTTCTTGTCTTTTTCGGCACTACCATCATCATCATCGTCATCCTCGTTGATTTGTTTTCTCGATTTTTTTCTCTCCTGCTCAACGTTCACTCTAAAATAAATAAAATTTAATGTGATATACACACATTTATTCGTAAATATGTTCTTACAGGACCGATTTGACTTTTGAGGATCGTCTGATGGTCATGAAAAAGAGGCCGAAGAATTTTGTAGTCATTGCTTTGATCACTCGCTTCGCCTTTATAGGATATTCATGTTCGTAGAGGTGTTGGGGCAGAAAGTGAAACTTGACTGTGTACAACTGTTGTCTAAAACAAGAAACATACAATTAAATTATAAGAAAATCTATACCCTTGTTTTTCAATTATTATGAGTATACAGGGTGCAATAAAGAACAACCAGAAGTAAGGCAATGATAATAAAATAATAAAAAAATTAACAAAAAAAGATTTCTTGTGAACCAAAAAGAAATAATCAATAAAAATAATTTTGAATTTAACTAGTTCGTCCCCCCTATCAGTTACTGTGAGCTCGAAACTGTTAGCACCATTGCTTCGACTAGTCGAAATTCACTTACTTTCTGTTAAAAATTGTTCGAAAAATTAAATTTAAAGGAATTCTTTGTAAATAGGTATGCAACACATCGTACATTCGTGTCTTACCCTGTGCTGACAACACTCATAATTTCTTTTATATATAATATTTAACAAAAAACTTGTCATTTTTTTTTGGAAAGCAGTACAACAAAATAATAATAAATAAATATAATAAGAGAATATTAGGGATGAAGTGTAAATAAAATATCTGACCTGACTGGTTTGACGCCCAATTGAGCGGAAACTTCGATCCTTTCGAGTACATTTTCCAACGTTACCCTGGTCAGTTTCTTCCTCAACTTTTCGGCTTCTTTTTCCAAATTTGGTATATTTTTGAAGGGTATTTCCATAGACGGAGTTTTCATCGATTTTGATGCATACATGAGGATTTCACGTAAACGGGGTATACCGAGAGTCACATTCATTTCACCACGACCAGCAAAATGGAAAGTGTTCAGCGTCATCTGCGTACTTGGTTCCCCAATAGACTAAATCAAAATAAATCAAATTATTACAGAAAGGAACAGAATTACGAGTATATTTTTTACATATCACAGGCGCTAAAAGTCACAAATTTTAAGATGTAATTAAATAAGGTATATATTTATAAATACAATAAAACTGTTCTGCTATATTTTCTTATACCTCTTGGATGGGTGACTCACTTGTGCAGCAAGAATCCCAATGGGTTCCCCCGGTGAACACATTGATTGCATATATTTAAATTTTAACATATCTTCGAACGACTTCCTTTCTTTGCCAATAGGCTTTTTGCTTTTGTAATTGTCCAGAAGCAACTTCATCCTGTCTGATAACGAACCATAGTGGCAATCTGCTTGATAATCCGCATTCACAGGATTAGGACAACGGCGACAATAGCCACCAAATCTAAAGACAAGATAACTAAATTTAAACGTGTTTTACAAATTCATATTATAGCGAGTTGGTTTAATAGTTGATACATTTTAAGTTTTTCTTAAAGTAAATAAGTATGTGAAAAAATAAAGTACTTTTTTAATTATATTTGTACCCTTACTTACTAAAACATAGTATAATATTCGCAAATGATTGAATCAACTACAATTGGGGACCACACCGTATATAAGAGAAAACATAAAATAATTTCAATATTTACCCTTCTTTGATTTCGTCTTCGGCGCTAGTCCAGAGGTCCAAAATGGCTGTAGACAATTTACTTCTGCCTGTATTCGATTTGATTTTTAAAAGTTTTTCGATTTTAAGCTTGTTCTTAGCATGTTCTGAAAACAGGGCGAATCTACTCGTCCTTTTCTTATCCAAGGGACTACCATGCCTCTCTTTCCAATCGTCGATCTTAATTTTGAAGAAGAATGAGAGTATTATAACTACACTAACATTTTGTAATAAATTATTAATTAAATAAGTCTGCGAACATTAATAAAGAAAAAACAAAATACATTTTTAACCAAGAGAGGAAGACATTTCTAAACAAAATACTGAAACATTTACTAACTGCTTTGTATTGTTCTTCAATTCTCTTCTTTTCCGGATCCTTCTTCAAACTTTTGATGATCTTCTTGTCAATAATGGCTTTCGAATTTTCCATCAAGAAGTCCATCTGTTTACTTTGCAAAAACTGGGCTTTACAAACATCCATGCCATCTTCACCATACAGAAACTAAAAAAAGACGAAAAACAATTAAAAGTATTCTTCATACCTCTGTTGGGATTATGTTGTGTTTTCTGTAGAAAAGTTTTAAACAAAGAAACAAATTAATTGACTAATCACCTGAACAATACTCTTGTCGCTGTCACGAACTGTGAGATCATAATTGACAGTCAATCCTTCCAAATGCTTAATAAGACAACGTTGCAAGTAACCGCTACGACTGGTCTTCACTGCGGTGTCGATCAAACCCTTCAGAAGAAAATGTATTATTGCATCCTCTTTTTCCTTACGAGATTGTATGGTTCATACACCAAAAAGACTTACCTCTCTGCCGGCCATACAGTGGAAGAAAAACTCTTGCGGTTTAATACCTGTCATAAACCGCCCGTCTATGAAGCCCCCAGCTCTTGGTGAAAATTCGAAAACAGGAAACGAAGGCAGAGACTTTCCAGATATCATTACGGGTGGTCTTTTGCCTTCAAGTTCGATCTGTCCCAAAAGACACGAAATTTGCATGGTGTTTACAGTTGATCCCTTCGCTCCCGACTGAACCATTAGCTGGAGATTGTTTTCAGGAAATTTACAAAGCAAACCAGCCGGAAGACAAACCCTACATGAAAAAAAAAAATAAATAAAAACTTATTCGATATATTCAATAATATCATACTTGTTGATTTTATTTGTATACTCATCAATAGAAGTCTTATATTGTCTGTCAATGATTGCTTTCATTTTCGGGTTTCGTGCAGAGGCCTCTTCCAGTTTTTCGACAATTTCATCCAGAGAAGAGTCCTTGGGCATGTCCAAAGCTGTTGCAACGACTTCAGGCCCTATTTTACGCGATTTCTTTATTATTTTACGGCGTTCTTTGTCCGCATGGGGAAGCACCAGGATGTCGTGAACCCCAAGAGTAAATCCTTCCGTTTGCAGGAACGACGTGAACACTTTAGAGAAGGCACTCAACAATTTTATGGCATACTGACCACCATACAACTGCAATAAAAAATAAAAGAACGACAGAATTAATTAATTAATTAAAAAAATAAAGAATACTAACCTCGTACATACAATGAACAAGACCGTAAGGCGTTGCCCCACAATGTATTTTATCTATAACTCCTACCAATAATTCACCATTTCTTATTATAACTTCTGNATAATACTTAAAATATCAATTTTATATATACACCATTTTAATACAATTATTATTTTACTAACATCAGAAGTTCAAAAAGAAATTCGTTACATAATATAGATTTTATAATAATCTGAATAATTATTCATATTTAATTGATAACGTTTAACTCACCTTTGCTCCCAGTTTTGCAGATGAAGTCAAGTTTATGGGACGCTTGTTTTTGGGAATGATGTTGATAATTATAGTGGAAATAATCTGCTTCCCAGACCAAAGACAAGCCGGCTTGATGATCGACGGAGGTAACAATTTAATTTCCGAAGTCTTGAAAGACAACGCTTGAAATACTAGATGTTGATAATCAACTCTATAAAGACCAAAATATAATTAAAAAAAAAGAGATGCTATGAAAAATTATTAAATAAGCAATTCCACAATTATAATTTCCTTTTTTTTCTTTGCTTGTTGGTACTTACTTATTAAAAAATTTCCCCCTGATGGTCATTTTCACCCCAGAAACCATATAATCTTGTATCAAACCACCCAATGGAGTACCATCCTTAGGAACTAAATACTGCTGCGAAACATGAACTGAAAAGAATATTATCTGTTCAAATGAATCATATCTATATGAAAAATTGTATTTTTACTGCTATTAAGTACATTAAACTCTTATAATCGCTTCAAGTTTCTAAAAAACGCAAAAAGAAAAAATTACTGATTTATTAATTATCTANAAAAAAAAAAATAAAGAGACAAAAAAGGAAAGATAGACAGACGAGTTTAATAAGGGGGCCAACTCAAATATTACGTAAGCACATTTTTAGTAACTACGACACCCTCATCCGACCCCCCAGAGTAAAAAACAATTGGGTAACTTCCCTCTGTTCTGTATGGGGTGTCCGTGTGCTTGAAAACATAACCCCCCCCCTCTTCTAATATGTTACTGTACAATTTGTCTATATTCCAGATGACAAAACAATTGACCGTTTAAGAAAAATCTTAAAGCCCATTTCTCTAAACGTGCTGACATACGTAACAGTTGAACGATCCCCTCTTCAAAAGAAAAAAAAAAAGAAAAAATAAAACAAAAGATGGAGTGAGAACTGAGGCGCTGTCTACCTACTACATGACATCTACGAACATTTCGCAAGGGTTACCCATAGCAATTTTAAATGATTGTCTACTACCGGCTATGTCTTTCGATTGCGCCGCCACCTGCGTCCCGCTGCTCTGATCCGACCCGTTCGACGATCCGTTACCATTCCCCGTGGCCATGGGCAACGCCGACCTCGGCCCCAATGACGTCAGATCGCTGTCAGACGGACTGCTCTGCGCCACCGGATCCTTCAAGTGATCCGAACCGTTTGACGACCCTCCTAGTCATAAAACAATCAAATCAAACATGGCAACCATTCAATTAATTAAATCCGCCAATCTAATCAATAAAATCATCAACGAAAAAATCAATCAAATCAACCACTTAATTGAACCAATCAGATAAATAATAAATAGCAACTAATCGAGAATTATTTAATCAAATGTTGACTTACCACTTCCGCTGAGGACAGACTCCTCCCTGTTGTATCCGTACACCGTGTGCTCGCTGGCGGTATAAAAGGGCATCGGCATGTACTCCAGAGGGTTGTAGGTGCCGCTGTAGGGCATGTAATTCGGCACGTTTGGCAACGGCCCTACCGAGTCAGCGTCCTCTTGCAGTTTGAGGTTTGACATGGCCGAGCAGAGGTCACCGAATATGTAGTAGCACTGCTCTGAGAACGTGATCTTATTGACCGTGTGACGTATGAAACCGGCCTTCAGGAGGTGCGACGCGTACTTGCGGGCGTCCCGGCGATCCTAATAAAATAAACAACTCTACGATAATAATCTAAACAAACGATTGAAAACAAAACAGAATGGGACGCGCTTTTGTTTGAATAAAAACAAGTGAATTTTTGAATTTATTGCGAATGTTTTAAGGTAAAGAACAAAAGTTGTTAAAAACAAAAGAATTTGGAACTGAAAATACAAAGACGTCAATTTCTGTAATTAATAAATCTACGTGTTTAGTTTTTAACAATAAAAAAAAAAAGAATGTGTGTTTCAAATATATACCTGAAATCCTTCGACGTGGGTCAAAAGCCAGTCGATCATGTCGGTACCTATGAATGCGTTTGGTATCGTTATTTTTAGCCACATGCGGTCTCGGATTTCGAGACCGCTGTCCGGCCTCTGCATCGCCTGCACAACCGTTGCCATTGGCGTGTTTATCGTCAAGGGCTCTTCTAATTCTGAAAACAAAACAATAAGCAATACAAAAAGACAAAGCAAGCATCATTTTTTTTTTATTTTTATTACTTATTTTGTAGTTATCGAATTGAACAACAAATGAAAGTTTTAGCTTTACATACCAAGTAAACATTCCCTTTCGTTAGCTGGAATGGTGCTGGTAATCGACGCACTAGATACTGTCGAACTACTGGGTGGCCTGACCACCGGATCTCCCCTAACTGCGGCCGTGTGCGCCACCCAAGCCCCTAAAACACCCATATATTAATCAAAATCAATGAACTTCACATTTTAATGTAATATTACCAGGATCAATGGGCCGAACAGGTTCAGTCCTAGGAATTGTAAAGTAACCTTTTGGATTTGGGTCCCAACACTTTGCAACAACCAATTTAATAGGTCTAAAGAAACAACAAGGCATAAAAACCACATAAGATGTATATAAAGTCTTAAAACTCACCCTGGCTTTTGTACAACTTCCCTCAGCACCCTGACGGCCTCATCGTTGGACATGTTCTCGAAATTGACGTCGTTCACTTGCAAAATCATGTCCCCAGGTTCGATTCTACCATCTAGGGCCACGGCACCTCTAAAAATCCGAGCCAAAAATCAACATCTTCCAACATTATTGAGTTAGGCACAAAAATTACCCTTTCATTATTGATCCTACATAAATTCCCCCATCTCCACCTTTATTACTCTGTCCTACGATAGAGATGCCTAAAAAATTCACTGTGTCCATGTTCAACGTAACTGTTATAATGTTCAAAGACATCGTGGAGTCCGTTATACTTGAATACGAACTGGTTCGTGACATTGCCTGTGAAACATTTGACAATTTCAACAAATAATCAATTTCAGTAAATGCACAGTTAAGGATACTCACCTGCAGTCTCTGTTTCCGTCTTCTTTGTGGTCTTTTTCTATTGGCTACGTGCAACCTACTGACACTGGAACATTCTGATAACGCTGTGTGGCGTCCTGTGGTCTCTGATTGAAAACTAGTCGTTTCCAAATCTGAACTTACCATTGAAGACGTTTCATATAACCTAAACAATCAAACAAATGTTTTATTCTGCTCATTTAGAAACAAAAGACATCTACCTAAACAATGAAACAATTAAAAAAAGTGAAAAAATATTTTATTTTTGTCTTAAGTTAAGCTATTGAAAATGATATACCTGGGCATGTGTCCATTGATACGTGAAGGATATTTGTGGTGTCTGCGAGCCTGACGAGAACTTATAATGCTTTCTGTGTCTGTACATACCGAATCTGGTGGTTGGGGTGGCAGTCTTTGTTCTGGTTGTGTTACACTGTCTGTACATTGTGAACCACCATCTGATTGATTTGAACCTTCAGCTGACACCAACTATCAAATTTAAAACAAACAAATAAAACGTAGACTTGTTTGATTTAATTAAATTTCCACACGTCACTCACCCAACTAACAACTCTACCATTAAAACATGGTAAATGAGCAGTGTCGTCGATGATTTCTTCTTTCACAACACTGGAATAGAGAAAATTATAAAACGACCAGTTATATTAATCACACAATGAAACCATTATTCCTTAATCGGTTATTAATATTTTTATTCGTTCGCTGATAATTATAAATCGCTGTTTATACATGAGATGTCAAAATAAGATTGATGACCGTGGAACACCTACTTGCTTTCTAATACAAATTAAGGCTTTTAGCTCATGTAATCGTTAAAACAGCGCCGCAAATCGCGAAAACTATTCAAAATACACCCAAAATTGTGCGATATTTACCCAAAATCATCGTCCATCGACTTAAAGAAAAACTTATAATTGGGCCTATTCAAAACATTTTTAAAATCTGCCAAAGTCACTTTCTCTGGCGCGATTGGTATTTTCACTAAATACGGAGTTTCTTCATCGTCTATGTGATAAATTACTTTCGTTTCATCCATTTTAAAACACTATTTTACAATAAATATGTGAAATTTGACAGAACACAACACTGATTAGAACAACATGGCGTTTGTCATTTTTACTATCATCCCCACCCACGCACCCAACCCGGTTGCAGCCGGTAGCACTCGATTAAAAAAATTAAATAAAATTAGATTATATTAATAATAACTTATAATGATAATCGCAGCATGAACTATATAATAAACGAGATAAGCCTTTCCATTATCATATTATCACTAGTTGTTTATTGTCTTAACAGTCACTGTTATAAATGCAACACTATATTTATTTAACTTGTTTGATTAAATCTGTTTTATTTAAAAAATGTGTACAACCAACACATATTTTTATTTGTAATAAGTAAATTTACTAAAACAAAAACTGATATTAAACTGTCATGTAAAGTCAACAACACCTAACCTAACTTTACTTAACCCTTAGTGAGCATGTTAGAATATTATTTATTTATTTATGAAAACTAAACATGTAATGCTTAATTAACTGTAATATATGGTCATTCTTAAATGTTTTTAATTAAAGGAATTTTACATTAAAAATAAAATTAATGGTATGGGAGACACATTATTTTTCTTGACATTTGGTTTGCAACTATGCTATTGTTAGCAGAGTTCAGAATCTGTCAAAATAATATAACGTGTGTGGCTGTGACACTGACAGGTCGCATAGACAGGTCGGTAATTGTAATGTAATTGTTGTTCTGTTCGTTCTGTTCTGAGATAGGCAATCGAGGTAATTGTTTAAGGGGGAAGTGGGGGGGAATTAGGTCAATATTACCTTTCAATACGTGTGCTCATATGTTAGCGAATTTCTTTAATAGTACCAAATATTTCTTTCAGTTTTTAAAAGGTGAGTAAAGCAGACTAAAAACTCGATCGATTCCTATTGGATAATTTTCAATTAATCGCGTTTACAGTTCCAAGGACTCCTCAGAGAACCAACCCGACCTGAGATGGAGTAAAACAAAAAAAATATGGCAGATAAACTGGGCCTGGGGAACGGTGAAAGACAGCTAAAGCTCGGACAAAGCTTCACCAGTCCAAAGTCTTCTGCATTTCACACTGTTCGCTGTAAGTGTAACCTTAACCTTCAACTGCAAACCATATTTTAATAGGATTTCAAATGACCTTTACACTTGCCTTCGTTCCCAAAATATCACTCTTTATCCTATTCCCTTTTCAACCTCAACAAACTAACAAACACTAGGCAAGAATAATTATGTGGTTTAGAACTAATTCAAAGACATCAAATTTGTCTGAATTTCTACTTCAAAATTGACTCGCATCCTGATTAATGCTAGACTATATTTTCAGTCTTGTTATTACAAATATCCGTATCAGTATTTTAAGTGAATATTATGATTTTTTAATTCCATTTTTAGATGATTTTAAGCCAGCCTCAGTTGACATTAATAAGATGGCCAGTGTGGAAGTGAGTTCCAATAATCAAGTTACTGTAACCGTACCACACTTAGGTGAGTTCAGAAAATAAAATTACAGAGTCCATAAGTTAATTACATAAAGTATAAATTCCAAACTTCAGTTTAAGAAGCGATTAAAAGCATACTTATTATTTCAAGAGATAAATCTGTTTTACCTGTAAACTCATAATCATCTTTTAATCAGTCTAGTATTGAAATGAGGACAATTTGTAAATGTATACTGGAAAAGTAATACAATAACAAGAATATAGCGAAGGTTATCACTAATTAAAGTTCATATTTGTATTCTGTTACAAAATTTCTGAAAGAACTAATTTAGCAAAATAAGTTTGAGCAAGATTAATTATATCTTTGTGAGAATGATAAAATTAATATAATCTTTGTTTACATAACTCATTTCTTTCTGTTATATTGTATAAGGCCTTGTTCAAAGTATTCATTTGTTTACAATTCGCTTATTAATTGAAAATAGGAAAAAATAATTGATAATTGATGGCAGTTGTTTTAAGAAAGTGCAGAGAATTTATGTTACCAGTTAATTTGTTATTTAAGATGGAGCAGGCGTTCCACAAACAGTATTCAAAGGGTCTCAACGGCCATACCATAAGGAATGTGTGCTCATAATCGATAGGGTGACGGGCGTGATTACCTTAGAAAAATTATCTAGTAATATTCAAGTTAAGAAAACGAGAAGTGAAGCCATTAAGCCACCTTTGCCTCAAGGTACTTCAATTAATAATTTGTTAAAAAAATATTAATTTAATTTTCTTGTCCAAAAGTAGTTTCCAGCTCGAGCGACAGAAACACTCCGAACTCTTCCGATAGACTAAGCGCGGGCGTTTTAGGTGGACCAAATAGACCTCAAACACCCCCGATAGGGCAGCGAACGTCTAACAAAACGCGAGTTACGAGTGGCAGTCGTCGACCCGATCGACCCATCACCCATCTCGTACCCAAACATTCTCCCCTACACGCCAGTCCCAGCTACTCATCTCCGGGACATTATAAGTCCCCGAAGAGGGATCACCTTGTAAATAATAGTACCAATAATGAGTAAGTTAAATACTTTTGACTTTTGTTTCACTGTTGTTCAGTCTTTTATTTTCCATTCTTTTGTTTTTTATCTTCCATTCATTTGTTTCTATTTTCGTTTTCTGTTTCTTTTGTAATTCATATGTCACTCTAATGTAATCTTTTCTTTTTTTGTAGTACTCATTCTCAGAGCACTCTAGCCAGCCTTCCGATGATAGGCATGGACGATATAACGGAACCGCCGGTCCCCGTCGTCCCTCACTCGTCATCCTCGTCGATCGGGGCCACTCCACTGAGTAGCAAGAGGTCGCCCCCCGTTCTCCCCGTGCAGCAGCAAAATCAGCAAAACGGTCGTGATTTAATTGGTGAAATATCGGACACGTCGTCCAGTTCTAGTGACAGCGACTCCGGTTCCGATCACGAGACAACGGCGAGTAACGTCAAGGGACTGAAGAGCGGGACAAGTGGCGGCAGTGGAGGAGGATCTTCTACAGGTGCGAATGCCTCCGCGACGGCCACGTCAAGAAGAAACGGACATCACGCAAATGGGCTCGCGTTCGGCTCGAATTCGTCACCGTCACTTTCAATGCCTGCACATATTCTTAGCGAAGATTTGTGTCTCTCAGAGTCCGGTTCTGATTCCGATTAATCAATAATGTATGTAACGTTCGGGTGGAGGTAAGTGTCAGTATTTAATCATATTTAGGATCATTGAAGTGTAGTTGATGAAAATGTGCTTTACGTAACACTTGAATGGTTTCTTTCGATTAGTCTTTGCACATTTGATTTTGAACGGTTGATTAGTAAGCCTTCCAAATTGTTTTAAAACGTAAGACAGTCGACAATAGGAACGACGCAGAAAGAACAATTGAGTACCTAGACAACGTTTGCTGTCGATTTGTGTGTAATTTGTTTTATTCGTATTTTGTTTTCAGATTGGTGATACGATTTTGTCTTTACCGAAGGCGATTATAAATGTAAAATATAATATAAAAAATTAAAAAAATTAAATAAAATTAGATTATATTAATAATAACTTATAATGATAATCGCAGCATGAACTATATAATAAACGAGATAAGCCTTTCCATTATCATATTATCACTAGTTGTTTATTGTCTTAACAGTCACTGTTATNTTATTAACAAAAAATATTTTTATTTTTAAATTCGTATTAAAATTCTATAAACCTTAAAGCCTACTCTGAATTAACTCGGTTTTGGCAATATACCTAGTGTACAAATTGTTATCTTATCAAAAGCTACCTGTAAATATATAGGCACATTAATTACAACAAGGCTTAATTAATTAATGCAACTTTATCTTCTTTTTTTATTTTAAAACCTAAACTTGCACTTTACCAAATACTGATTGATTTAATGCAAAAAAAATAATGTTTTCTTTTTAAATTTTAAGTTATTTTGGTCAAGATTAAGCCTTACTGAATTTTTGAAACAAATTTTAAAAGAGCCAAGGTGCAAATCAAACACTCTGTATGTCACATGCGAGTCTCAATTCGATTTCCTTTTCCTTTCAAAAAAACAAGATGTTTCTTTTAAAACAAAAAAAAAAACAAACAAAAAGCGAAAGAAAACAATACTTTACTTGTTATTTTTGTTAAAGCTTAAATCCGATCCTGTCTTCGTTGCTCAGAATCATTTTGGCGAGTTGCGTTTTTGATCCAATGAAGAGGTTCTCTCTGGGCCCCCTCTCCAAATGGTATTTGACGATTAGCGCCGTTTCAGTCGCTCTCATGGCGTGCAATCCCTTACAATATTTCACAAACATACCGAAAACAGTTGTCTCAGTGCCTTTAGGGATTTGGAATAGTTTTTCGATGTCGCTATCTGCTTTTACGATCGGTAGCTCCATCTCAGACTTTCGTCGCACTAAAAGCAAAATATTTGTGTAAAAAAAAAGAAGTTCAACAACACAGAAAACAAAAGAAGCAGGACGTCGTGTTTTTTTATGAGAAACAAAAAAAAGTATTCAAACAGTTGAAAAGACACCAGCAAAACAAAGAAACAAAATGAAAAATTAAACTAAAAAAATATCGTTTTCTACTAAACACCAAAAAAAAAAAACAAACGGAAGAACTTACTGTTAACGTAGTCCCTGCCATAAAAGGAAATGTATTTATATTCTTCTTTATCAAAGTGGCCCGAGTCTTTGGTAATGTCTGCAGTGTTGACCTTTGACACTTTTGGGTCATACTGACGAAAGGGAATGGGGTTGAAAATTTGGAAATTAACTACTGTATTCATTCGCACCTAAAACGTTAATCCTTTTTATAATCTGTACTCCACCATAAATAATACGTAAACGTATACAGACCCTGTTGATAAAAGTAACCCCAGGCTCAGCATACACGTCCAGAACAAGCATCAAATTATCGGCCCCAATTTTCTTCAATGCCAGATCAACAACTGCGAACTGCATCAATTTATTTTCGTCCAAATCGATTCTTTCGTCGCTACCATCGTCTTTTGGTTTCGGCATTCTGACAGACACCCATATGATTTTGCTGTCTTCGCTTCGATATTCGCTTGTCAATCGTTGAGCGTCGTCTTTCAGCTGTTTGAAAACGTCTTCGCTCCCTTTACTAGGCTCGCCGTACCGATATAAAAACGCCAGTACGAGAAGCACCTTGTGCTTGTTTTGCATGAACGTTTTTTCGAAATTGTTTACGAAACTGTGGGCCATTTCGGCCTCAGTTTCTTGAACAGGGACAAGCATTATCACCCTCGTACTTTCGGTGACGTATGGGGCCGATACGAACTCCACTTTTCCCAACGGTTTGCATACTTCAAATCTAAAATAATGCAGAAAAAGACACAATAACTAATAAATAAACGCTCCATATATACATTCAAGAACCGACCTTTTTACAACCTCCTTTCCCGTGTTGAGATCCCTAAAACCCAAATCGACGACATAGTCGAGTCCCCGAGACCAGTCGAAAGTCCTGTAGCCATTGATAAGCCTTCGGAACATAAAGCCACTCGGATTGTCATTGTGAACTTTTTCGACAACTGCAGAAATTATTTTCTGAAGACATAAACATCATCAAATAGTGACTAATATACATGGTATTTGTTAAGTTACCTGAATATCCTCAAAATCTGGGGTCTTGTGGGGTCGAATGTTTGTAAAATCGTCAGGGAAGAACATATGAGTGGTGTTAAAATAGATTTGGCGTGGCAAGTCGAAACGTGTGGCCGGCTTGACAGACGGTTTTTCCCCTGGGGGCCAGCTGTTGCTGAGATCAAATGATAATTTCTCAATCTTTTCGTTTATTTCTTCCAGTCTTAACTAAAAATTGAAAAAAAAACAAAAGTATATCAAATCACACTTGCTTGGTTGCAATTATTTAAACAAATGATTAAAACAAAATAAAATGCTTACAGCAATTGTTTGAATTAACATAACAAAAGAAAACCACTGCTTACCCTTGAAAAATACGAATTGAGTAAATAAAATTCATGTTCCTGTAACACAGGATATATTGATAACGCCTTGTTAAATTCTTCTGAGCGAGAAAGTTTATCAAAGTGCTTTTTCAAACCAAAATGTTTTAATTTGTAACTGTTCAAACTCTGACTCTGTAAAAAACACTTTCTCAAATTGTACGCTTTTTATGTGATTCATTTATTTACCTGTACTTGTTCTTGACATTCCAAGCCTGTACTGAAGTGAATGCACCTACCTAAATTTTCACTATGATCTTCAGATATGGCATACTTAATGCACCATTCCAAATTATTTTTAATCGATGTTACAACTGAATTACTTAAAACTATCCCTGCATCTAGAAGTAATTTTGCCATAATTTAATTTAAAATGCAATACAATATTGTCCTTACATACTTAAGTCACAAAAGCTACTGTCTTTTGCTGTTGTCCCTAAATACACATCCTGACTGATGCTTATTTTATTAACGACATCTTTTAATCGTCTTGCATCAAGAAAATTATAATCGTTCATTAAGAAAAAGAAGTCGTACTGTTGTATGAAGTTGTCACTGAGGTATTTGATAACTTGAAATGGTTTGTATTTGAGTCTTGTGTCAGTGAAACCGACTATATTGGTTAAACTATATTCTCCCTTTGGTTTACTGTGAACGGAAATGAAAAACTTTATCTGATCCAGACAATGTCCGATTGTTCTGTTAAGATAAATACATTGGGTGTTTAGTCTTTCTTCTGCTGTTAAAATTCCAACAAACAGTTTCTCTCGAATTCCAAGTTCTGTTGAATAATAGCGGGGTCGGGTAATTCGTTTTTCTGTTTTCTTTTCTTCCACAACTTTCTTGACAACATTAACTTGAACTTTGCCATTAGGCACCCGGACTTCGACATTGGGCAGGACGTTTTCTTCATTAACAAATTGAGTCTCCTCAAAAATACGTATAGACTTATCACAATCAAGATTATTTAAACCCTGAGAAATTAAAATTCCAATTATAATTCCACAAATTAAATATGAGTTGCTTGAGATAGTTTTCCGCATTGCTCGAAATAAACTCATTCTCAACAGTGCTTTAGTCAAATGTATTCTTCCATTTTCTTAAAAATGTGGTGATTATGATATAATTCAAAAGAAACAAAGTAATTTAACATAAGATAAATAACAACCACATTTATGGTTATGTTTAATACTTGACGTTGACAACTATACAAGATCTTTAAAAAGACCCAACTTCATTAGAAATAGCACGCCTTTACGTATTATTTTGCATACACAATATGAACCCATTATAAGAATTAATTCACTTCAAAAAATGACCACGATTGTGGGCAAAAACCATAGTCGTAACGCAATAGTTTTCTAACTTTTAACTATATATACCATAAACACATGAAGAAATTTAAAAATTTTTACAAAAGTAAAGTACGTTAATCATCAATAACATCTAAAAATTAACCCTTAAAGTTATACCCGAGATTAACCAATTATTGCAGTACATTTAGGTAATATATAACAGCTCCCTTTGACAACAGGACTTTCGCCGGTTATGTTTTTACCACTTGTGACGTCACAAACTTCCTTAATTAAAACTTCACTAATATTGACAGAAAGCCTGCATTTATTTTGTTTTTTTTACGATGCAAGTGAGAAAATTATATTTACATTCAATATCTATCTACGTTTAAAAAAACTTCGAATGATAAGAAAGGATAATTTTCCGTTTATGAGGTTGCTTAAGAATGCGAATAGTTTGATAACTTAATTAGAGATATGAGTATTTAAATAATAAAAGAATCTTTTGAAGGCAGTTAAATGCATTGTATTTTGTTCTAGTAAAATCTTCATAAAAAAAGAATTGTTTCATTTTAATTGTTTACACTGTCATTGTCTCGAAAGCCTTTTTTGAAAATGTGGATTTGTATTTTATATTTAAAAGTAATTAATACATAATTTCATTCTTTTAAGATTATAGTTTTTATCTTTTAGGGGCAGTTAAATGCTCTTTATCGTTTTTCTAATGTAATCATCATAAAACTAATTTAAATTTTATCGTTTTAAGGGTCTTTACCGCGAAAACCCCTTTTTGAATATGTGGTTTGTATTTTTTGTTTAAAAGTAACTCCAATGTTTTCCAATTACCCTGTGTATAAATACATAAAAATGTTATTTATAGATTTTAATGAAACTAAAATGATAGCCATGCCCATGTACAATCAGATGCGATATAGAAAAGAAGCAACAATTAAAATTGGCGATGATGTCAATTACGGGCAAAAGGCATAGGCGTAGCAGAACGGTTCTCCAATTATGATTAAAGTTACTGTCAAAAATTAGTTAAAAATAAGAATACTCATTTAAACAAGTAAATGAAATACTGCTCAGACGTGGTAGATTTAAGCACTTACTAATTTAGCCAACTTCAACAACTATCGACGTATTTTTTAACAATAACATTTGTAAAAAAATGCCCCTCTTAACAATAAAATTGCTCGAGCCTATGTCCTTCGACAACTTGTGATGTCACTAAGTGATATTTACAACCTCACTAGTTTTAATTCAAGGCATGGTTTTTAACGATTAAACCGTACAAGGCGTTTGAACAAATGTTACAATTAATTCAAAAGAACATTGAATAATGAGAGTTCTATACTCTGAGTTTTTACAATAACACGTCAAATTGTTTCTTATCGATATTTTTCATCGACAGCTTGGGCATCTTCATTCTTCCTGAAATTAATATTACATGTATTTAAAATACTAGGAAGAATGTAAGACTATTGTTTTTGAAAATTTGTATCTCGTGTTGCTATTGCTAAAATTCAGAATACGACGCTATTTTTGTGAATACGCTGAATAAATAAAGTCGACTGCCCTACTTTCATTTTTTTAATACCGAAATAATAAACAATACAAATTTAGAATATTAAAGAACAATTTATTTTCTCTTTTTCATAAGTATTCCTTTAGAATAAGAATAGTTTGATTATTCACCTGCCGTTATTAAGATATGAGAATTTGAAAAGTAAATAAATCTTTTTATTGTTAGTTTGCTGTGACTGCTTCTAAAATCTTATTTTTATAAAATGTGGATTTGAATATCTTGTTTAAAACTAATTCCAATCTTTCTGATTACCCTGTGAATAAATAAAATTGTATTATCATAACAGAATGTTATCATAGTTGTGAAATTAAAACGGTAGTCATGCCCCCGAATAGTGAAAGGGAGGAAAACAAGAAGCAAAAACCTAACATCGGTGATGATGTCAATTGGGGGTAAAAAACATAGGCGTAGCAAAATGATTCTGCAATTATCATTAAAACTGGTAGTAAAAATTAATTAACCATAAAAATATCCATTCCAACAAGTAAATAGGCTATTGATCAGATGTGGTACATTTGAATACAGGTTGATTTACCTGATTTTTGAATTAGTTATGCATTTTTAACAACGAAATCTGTAAAAAAGTACCTCCCCTTATTATGGTATTTTTCGAGCCTATGTATCTAGGCAATTTGTGACGTCATAACTTAAACAATACGGCTTCACTAGTTTTAACCCAAGGGCATGGTGTTATTTACGATTAATGCAGGGCGTTTAAATAAATGGTAATTTAAAAGAGGTATTCTAGATTTTTATTTCACACCAAATAATTTCTAAAGAGCGTTTCTTATCAACAGGACATATACTAAATTAACATTAAAAGTATTTAAAATATTCAGAATGATAAAAAATTGTTGCTTTTTAATGTTTGTACAAAATACCAAAATATATTAAATATGAATCATTATGAATATGTTTGAATTGATTTCATAATCATTAATAAATATTTAGAGTAATTAAGTGAAGATTTATATTTATATATATTTTAT
>NW_020438955.1:40099-48395 GCF_000699045.2 Agrilus planipennis
AAATTATGAGTGCTGTCAGCAGAGGGCAAAGTAGTATTACGTAGTTAGTATCAGCAATTTCTTATGCTGAAGTGTATGATGTGTTGCATACCTATTTACAAACAATTCCTTTAAATTTAATTTTTCGAACAATTTTTAACACAAATAAAGTGATTAAACAAATTGGTCACAAAAGTGAATTAATAGGGGTGAAGAACTTGCTATCTTAACGAAAAAAATGAATTAAATAACCATTTTTTTGAGCATGCTCTCGTATATGGAATTGTTATGTCATTTTCCGAACATGCACCGAACGTGTTAACTAAACTTTCTTTTAATTGATAAAATTCCGTCATTATACATGTAGGCATGTGTGTATGTACAAACATGTCCATGATAACATTTCAACTTACTCTCCGCTAATAATATAATCAAGAATAAAGATAATTTCTTTCATTAATGCTTTTACAGTCGATTGGTAACAGCAAGAAAAGTCAATTGACTTTCGCGAGTTGATGTGTGAATGAAAAGTGCGGATTTAGCTTTGATTTATTGTTTTGAATCACTTATTAATTCATTAATTAACGGGTTATTATGGCCAAAATTTACCCCAGTCTCGATTATTTGCGCGAAGTGCACAACAACAGCCCCCCCTCGAATTTAGAAACGAATTGTGGACAAATATTTTCAAAAACACCGGCAATTACGAAAGAGTTCTTGGACATTATTGAATTGAAAGACATCGCCCCTAAAAAAACTAACATCTGCGGATATGTGTTGAAAACCAGAAGGATATGGGGTAAGGAAATTTCTAAACGATTATTTTTGGAAAAAGCGAATCTGTTTTTGAAGAAAATCTCGCAAATTACAAAGCATAAAATTCTGGAAAACATATTACCAAAATATTAAGAAAAAAAATGATTTTTGGGATATTAAATTCTAAGTTTTCCCCCTTTTCCCATTTTCATTTCACCAGACACAATTTGTTGAATCAGATTTTTTAAATGTAATGGCTATTCGGTTCAGTATTTCGTAGTAATATAAAATAAATATTGTTACACATATAGTGTTTCAAGAAATGTAGTTAAGAAAAACTGCTAATAGTTATTTAGTGAAAATTTCAAACGATTAAGTATTTTTGGACAATAGATTTGTTTTTGAAAAAATTTCAACAATTACAAAACAAAATTCTCTAACAAGTATATCCAAATTCAACAAAAAACATCTTACAAAATCATACCCCAATAGCTCGTCGATAAAAAAATAAGGTTTTTAGACATTTTTTAGTTGAGATGCAATTTTGTTAGTTTATTAGTTTTTAAAATTTAGATGTTTTTTTATGACTAAGAAACGACCAATTTTACAATAAAACCATTACAAGTTATGGTTTCATTAAATTTTTTCTCATCGATTAACCTAGTCGAAAGATGACAACAAAAATATTTCATTAAAAGGTGAAACGTCATAAGCAACAGTGGCTAGGCATATATAGATCCCTCATGTTGATGTACTAGATGCTAAAATATTTTCAATATTAATACGTACAATTTTGTGTAAAGTTTCGAAAAAAGCAAGTATCTATCATAGAGGTGCGTTGTTTGGCCATCTGGGTGACAGCGGTCCTATCGATATTTTATTTATATTTATTGTAAGGTTAGTTTTCGCTAAAGGGATTTACGCACCAACACCTAAGATGGCGGCTACAAGGTTTTAAACTCTAGAATATGCTACTGACAGCTTCATCATTAGTGAGAGGCGCCAGTACGCCCGCTGATGAGATGATTTGACACGAAATCCGTGAAATCTGACTGAATTAGACATTCTCTTAAGTGAACCCGAAATAACTCAAAACATTAAAAATAAAATATATTTACGATTAAAAACCCCATCAGAATGCCAATAGTTTGATCATTTTATTAAGATATGAAAATTTCGAAAGTAGACATACAGTTAAATGTCCTTTTTTAGTATAGTTTTTTTTAAGATTAACATTTTAGCGGTTTGCTACGTCTGCCTCAAGAAACTTATTTTTACAAAGTGTGGATTTGAATTTGTGGTTTAAAGTTAATTTCCATTTATTATACTGATTACTTTGTGAATGAATAAAATTGTGTTATCACAATGAATTAAAACAGTAGTCATGTCCACTTACAATCAGGCGGGATGTAAACAAGAAGCAATTACTTAACACCTAAGATGATGTCAATTGCGGGCAAAAAGCATAGGCGTAGCAGAATTATTTTGCAATTTATGATTAAATATATTATCAAAAATCAATTAAGTATAAGAATATCCATTCCAACAAGTTATAGTATTGGTTAAGTAGGTACTCCATAAGAATGCAAACAGTTCGATCATTTATTTATTAAGATCTGAGAATTTGGAAAGTAGACACAGTTAAATGTCCTTTTTAGTATAGTTTTCATAAAATTAATATTTTAATGGTTTACTATGCCACTGACTCGAAAAAACTTTATTACTCTGTGAATTAATAAGAATGTTATCCATAGCTATGAAATTAAAACCGTGGTCATGCCTCGTGTACAATCACATATGGAATAAACAAGAAGCAACATTTAACATCTGTGATGTTACTTGTGGGCGATAATCAAAGGCGTAGCAGAATGATATGCAATTATGATTTAAATATACCATCAAAAATCAATTAAGTATAAGAATATCTATTCCAACAAACAAACCGAATATTGATCAAATGTGATCCATTTGTGTACATGTCGATTTACCTGATTTTTGAGTTATTTAAGCAACTTTTAACAACAAAATCTATACAAAGGTAGTCTCCTTTAAGTATGTAGTTGTTCGAGCCTATGTACTTGGACATTTTGTGACGTCACGTGTTGATACCAACGGCTTCACCAGTTTAAACTGAAGGCATGTTGTTATTTAGAGTTAATACAATTTTACTGTACAAGACGTTTAAATAAACGTTACCGTTAATTTAAAAGAACTTCGAATAATGAATATTCAATATTCTGGGTTTTTATAATATCACTCCAAGTCGTATCTTATCGACATCGCAGGACATCTTCAAGATTTTTCATATACTATATTAATATTAAATGTATTTAAAACATTCGGAATGATAAGACTATCCGATTTGAAAATTTGTATCTCGTGTTGCTATGCTACACAAAAGACCAAAATACATGCATAACTATTGTAATTTCTTAAATAATCATTAATAAATATTTAGAGTAATTAAATGTTAATGTAAGTTAATACTTTCTCTTTATAGCATTGGTTATGTACCCCATCAGAATGCCAATAGTTTGATCATTTTATTAAGATATGAAAATTTCGAAAGTAGACATACAGTTAAATGTCCTTTTTTAGTATAGTTTTCATAAAATTAATATTTTCATGGTTTACTGTGCCATTGACTCGAAAAAACTTTATTAATCTGTGAATTAATAAGAATGTTATCCATAGCTATGAAATAAAAAACGGTTGCCATGCCCCATGTACAACCACACATGGGATAAATAAGAAGCAACATTTAGACATCAGTTATGACGTTACTTGTGGGCAAAAATCAAAGGCGTATCAGAATCATTTGCAATTATGATGTAAATATACCATCAAAAATCAATTAAGTATAAGAATATCTATTCCAACAAACACACCGAATATTGACCAAATGTGATCTATTTGTGTGCATGTCGATTTACCTGATTTTTGAGTTATTTAAACAACTTTTAACAACAAAATCTATAAAAAAGATAGTCTCCTTTAAGTATGTAATTGTTCGAGCCTATGTACTTAGACAATTTGTGACGTCGCATGTTGATAACAATGGCTTCACCAGTTTAAACTGAAGGCATGTTGTTATTTAGAGTTAATACAATTTTACTGTACGAGGCGTTTGAATAAACGTTACCGTTAATTTAAATGAACTTTGAATAATGGATGTATTCTGAGTTTTTATAATATCACGCTAAGTCGTACCTTATCGATGTTTTTCATCGACATTGCAATAGTTCAAGATTTTATATATATTAAATTAATGTTAAATGCATTTAAAATATTGTGAATGATAAAACTATTCGGTTTGAATATTTGTATCTCGTGTTGCTATGCTATTCAAAGGATTAAAGTATGTTATACATGTATAAATGGCGTGAATCAAACTATTGTAATTTCTTAAATAATCATTAATAGAGTAATTAAATGATACTTTAAATACTTTATCTTTATAGTATTGGTTAAGTACTCCATAAGAATGCAAATAGTTTGCTTATTCATTTGTTAAGATGTGAGAAAGTAGATAGATAGTTAAATGTCCTCTTCTAGTATAGTTTTAATAAAATTAATATTTTAATGATTTACTGTCCCAGTGACTAGAAAAAACTTTATCACTCTGTGAATTAATTTAATAACAATGTTATCTATAGCTACAAAATTAAAACAGTAGCCATGCCCGTGCCCAATCACACAGGATAAACAAGAAGCAACAATTTGACATCGGTGATGATGTTAATTGTGGGCAAAAGTCAAAGGCGTAGCAGAATGATTTGCAATTATAATTAACTCTACTACTAAAAATTAGTTAATTTTAAGGGTATCCATTTCAACAAGCAAACCAAACACTGTTATAATATGGTAGATTTAATTACATGCTAATTTACTTCATTGAACAGTTACTTAAGCACTTTTTAACAATTAAATGTGTAAAATAACTAGCTCTCCTTAAGTATAAACTGGTTCCAGCCTATGTACTTTGACATTTTGTGACGTCACGACAAACTAATTATGGCTTCGCTACTTTTAACTCAAGGCATGGTTTGATAGTTATTAGTAAATAGGCCGGCGCCTCACCTTTCAATGCACATTAACATTAAAATATGTTAAATATGATTTTGTTTCTGTGAATATGTTGAATGAACGGAGTGAACTGACCTATGTTGACTTCTTAAATAATAAAAATTTAGAGTGATGATAATTTAAGTTTGTATTTTTTCTTTCTAGGATCGGTTAAGTATTCCTTTAGATTGCGAATAGTGCCATTATCCAAACATTAAGATATACGCTTTTGAAAAGTATGTAGATGAATCTTACAGATATTTAATACCTAACATTTTTTCTACTATCTTCATAAAAGTATTGTAAGTTTTATCAATTCATCGGTTTGCAGTATAATTGAATCGAAAAACCTCTTTTCAAAATGTGAACAATCAAAATGTAATTCATAGATTTTAAAGAAATCAAAAAAGGAGCCATGCCCGCCTAGAATCACCCATAGTACGAACACGAAGCAACCATTCACTATCATTGATGACGCTATATTTGTGGGCAAAAACCACAGGCGTAGCAGAATAATTCTCCAATTATTAACCGTATTAGTAAAAATCAATTAAAAAAGTGAATATCCATTCCAAAAAGTAAATTGTATATTTCTTGATGTGATACATTTGAGCACATGTTCATTTACTCGATTTAGCAATTAGTTGAGCATTTTTTAACAATAAAATCTGTAAAAAGTTACCTTCCCTTAGCAATGCTATTGTTCGAGCCTATGCACTCCGGCAATTTGTGACGTCAAATGTTACACTAATAGCTTCGCCAGTTTTAGCTCAAGGCATGTTGTTAATTACGGTTAATATGATTATTTGCTGTACAGGGCGTTTGAACAAATGTGATCATTAATGCAAAAATTTTTCGAATGATGTAATGTTCTGATTTTGTATCATGTTAAGTTGTTTGTTGTTGGCTGTTTTTCTTAACAGGGTGGGACACTTCAGGACTCTTCGTATACTCAATTAGGACAACTGCAAGGCAACATTAGATATAAGTTAAATTAATATTATTTCATTTTTTGTAGAAATAAATACAATACGGAAGAAGTTCAAAATTTAACGAGCCACTAAAACTATACAAAAAAGCTAACTGTAAAGAAATTGGACAAATAATTTCTAACAAATATTGCAATTTGCTATTAATATTACAAAGTTATAAACGCTGTTTAAATTTGTACATCTAAGTAAATAAGAAACGAAAAACAAACAACAGTAGCAATAAATATTGAACATCCGCAAAATATGTTTACATTACGTTTACGCGATAAATAAAAAATAAAAACGAATAAAACTGTCGAATTTTAATTGCTAACAATTTGGGAAGGCAAATAGAGCGTGAAATTTCAACCGATAAGCCTGTTTAGACTGGAAGATCTGGCGTCTCGTTATTACATGGAAAACCTTTAAGAAAAACACAATAATAATAATAATAATTGGGACCTAAACAGTCTAGACAAGTTATCAACAAATTTAGTGATATACTAATAGTGCATGTAATATTGTTGTTACTGTGTACAGGGTGCTCCACAATTTAACATAAAATACATTAAAATAATTAAAATTATTTTTAAGCTCGATAGTGTTTGTTTTGGATTATAGAGGACGCTAGGTGTCTTTTTATTTCAAAATAATGTAATACAGGCGACAGATAGGCTGTTTATACAGGGTGTTTGCTGATATTTACTTTATTAGTCGTTCTACAACCGCCACAGTTTACATTTTTCATCCATTTAGTTGCTTACTTGTTATAGCAATTTCTCTATACGTTGCCTATTCACGTCCAGGGCCGGCTTCGGATTTCAACTTCTTTTGATTTTCTTTAGAACAAAACGTAATATCTCTCAACGGTATTGGACTTTACTATTGATATGAAAAAATGGTTGAAGGTATTTGTAGCTACGATTTTTTTTATAACACGTATTATTCAAAACATAAATTATTCCGTTTACACTCAATGAGCACGGCAATCGACGATTAAAAACTTTATTTTTCAAGTAATTCTTAGAAACTTGATGTGAGCAGTTCTCGATAAGGCAAATTTTGTTTGCTAATATCGAAAAAGCATAACAAAATTGTTTACAAATTCAAACTACCATAAAAAAATATCTCAACAAAAATGGGACAGTTTCATTAAATAACTCAAAAATTTAATTTTTGGTGGACATTAATTAATTATTATTCGTTTGATCTACTACTTGCCAAAAATTCATGTTTTTCCTATGCCTATAAAATTTCTATTTTGTTTTTACAATATTACAGCAGAATCTGTAATGATTTTAAATTGTTTCTGATTAGGTCTTGTGCCTATTGATCTTTAAAATAAATAAATAAACAAATAATAATAAAATTTCCGATTAGTTTGTTTAGCAATTCTTCATATAAAATGAAAGTTTTCAAATACTTTTGAAATTACTAAAAACTTTCATTTATTGAATAATTTATTTTAATAATGATATTTTTTTTCGCATGTAAAAATGATCAAATTTTACATTCGATGATGATCGTTATGGATGGTGAATATTGTAAAGTATACACAAATGTTATCAGCAAGTATTTACTAAAAATGTTTATTGAAAATTTTGGTGGAGGTGCCGGGACAATTTCAAACAAAGGTTATAATTGTGCTATAAGAGTTATAATTCCAGTTTCATTGAAGCAGATTGATGAATTATCATCTTTAAATTGTATTTATCGTACATACACACAGTTGGGATGTTAGTTTATTTTTTAATAACAATTAAACTACCATTTCTTGTACGTAAGTATTATAAGTAGGCAACCCAACATACAGTTAATTTTACAACTGCAATATAGAGGTAAAAACAACTACAAAAAAAATTAGAATACTTTTTTTTTTCATGAAAATAACCTTTTTATTACCTTTGAATAAACCACTGGATATTATAGAACAAACAGAATAGCTCAAAACCCCAACGCCAAAACACGACACTGTAGTTGTCCGAAGCACTTTTCGCTAAAAAAAATACCTTCTTCAGGGACTGAAGTAAACTAAACCTAAATGAGAACTAATCCTAATTTATACTGATAGTTGTTAAGGTTCAGTGAACATGACCCGAAGCCAACAAGGTAGATGTTCAATGGACCTTAACATCATCATCATAAACGTAATTAAACTAAACTAAATAGCGGAGATCCAGGGATGGGACCGTTGTCATTGTTAAGAACAATTTGTTTATTTTTATAAATGTATAAACTTTCAAAACTGTTTAGTAAACGATTATTCCTAACTTCTTTAACTAACTTAAGGTTATTAATATTAATATTATGTCCATCAGTAAGAATATGTTGGGCAACACTAGATTTTTCTTCTCTACCAAACCTAGCATGAGCTAGATGTTCTTTAAATCTGGTTTTGATTGAACGTCTAGTTTGTCCAATATATTTTTTACTACAGTCATTACAACTAATTTCATATATCCCCGACTTTTCTAAGAATGGAATTTTATCCTTAGGGTTACCAAGGAGAGTTTGAATGGAGTTGC
>NW_020438955.1:48531-75796 GCF_000699045.2 Agrilus planipennis
AAATTATGAGTGCTGTCAGCAGAGGGCAAAGTAGTATTACGTAGTTAGTATCAGCAATTTCTTATGCTGAAGTGTATGATGTGTTGCATACCTATTTACAAACAATTCCTTTAAATTTAATTTTTCGAACAATTTTTAACACAAATAAAGTGATTAAACAAATTGGTCACAAAAGTGAATTAATAGGGGTGAAGAACTTGCTATCTTAACGAAAAAAATGAATTAAATAACCATTTTTTTGAGCATGCTCTCGTATATGGAATTGTTATGTCATTTTCCGAACATGCACCGAACGTGTTAACTAAACTTTCTTTTAATTGATAAAATTCCGTCATTATACATGTAGGCATGTGTGTATGTACAAACATGTCCATGATAACATTTCAACTTACTCTCCGCTAATAATATAATCAAGAATAAAGATAATTTCTTTCATTAATGCTTTTACAGTCGATTGGTAACAGCAAGAAAAGTCAATTGACTTTCGCGAGTTGATGTGTGAATGAAAAGTGCGGATTTAGCTTTGATTTATTGTTTTGAATCACTTATTAATTCATTAATTAACGGGTTATTATGGCCAAAATTTACCCCAGTCTCGATTATTTGCGCGAAGTGCACAACAACAGCCCCCCCTCGAATTTAGAAACGAATTGTGGACAAATATTTTCAAAAACACCGGCAATTACGAAAGAGTTCTTGGACATTATTGAATTGAAAGACATCGCCCCTAAAAAAACTAACATCTGCGGATATGTGTTGAAAACCAGAAGGATATGGGGTAAGGAAATTTCTAAACGATTATTTTTGGAAAAAGCGAATCTGTTTTTGAAGAAAATCTCGCAAATTACAAAGCATAAAATTCTGGAAAACATATTACCAAAATATTAAGAAAAAAAATGATTTTTGGGATATTAAATTCTAAGTTTTCCCCCTTTTCCCATTTTCATTTCACCAGACACAATTTGTTGAATCAGATTTTTTAAATGTAATGGCTATTCGGTTCAGTATTTCGTAGTAATATAAAATAAATATTGTTACACATATAGTGTTTCAAGAAATGTAGTTAAGAAAAACTGCTAATAGTTATTTAGTGAAAATTTCAAACGATTAAGTATTTTTGGACAATAGATTTGTTTTTGAAAAAATTTCAACAATTACAAAACAAAATTCTCTAACAAGTATATCCAAATTCAACAAAAAACATCTTACAAAATCATACCCCAATAGCTCGTCGATAAAAAAATAAGGTTTTTAGACATTTTTTAGTTGAGATGCAATTTTGTTAGTTTATTAGTTTTTAAAATTTAGATGTTTTTTTATGACTAAGAAACGACCAATTTTACAATAAAACCATTACAAGTTATGGTTTCATTAAATTTTTTCTCATCGATTAACCTAGTCGAAAGATGACAACAAAAATATTTCATTAAAAGGTGAAACGTCATAAGCAACAGTGGCTAGGCATATATAGATCCCTCATGTTGATGTACTAGATGCTAAAATATTTTCAATATTAATACGTACAATTTTGTGTAAAGTTTCGAAAAAAGCAAGTATCTATCATAGAGGTGCGTTGTTTGGCCATCTGGGTGACAGCGGTCCTATCGATATTTTATTTATATTTATTGTAAGGTTAGTTTTCGCTAAAGGGATTTACGCACCAACACCTAAGATGGCGGCTACAAGGTTTTAAACTCTAGAATATGCTACTGACAGCTTCATCATTAGTGAGAGGCGCCAGTACGCCCGCTGATGAGATGATTTGACACGAAATCCGTGAAATCTGACTGAATTAGACATTCTCTTAAGTGAACCCGAAATAACTCAAAACATTAAAAATAAAATATATTTACGATTAAAAATTTAATAAACTATTGTAATCGTAAAAACTACAACTGTATTAGTTATCTATATATTATATTCCTATAAATTCACTCTGAAAGTTTGGATAAATAAATATTGGTGACATCGCGGTCGTCCAGATGGTTAAAGGTCATACTTCCATACTACGTAACCAACTTTACACTCAATTGTACGCATCGTTTTTAAAATATTCTAGCCCAACTATGGCTTACATCATTATAAGGTCGTCAGTCCTAAGACTGGCTGGACACGCATCCACACCCTTTCCTATCCTGAGATATTCTTCGCATTTACCCAAAACTAGAACATCCTACATCCTTAACTATTTGCGAACAGTAATCTAATCTAGGTCCACCTCTACCCCTCCTAACTACTGTTTCTGTCTCTAATATATCTCTGACTAGACCTTCATGCCTGAGAAGGTGTCCTACCAACCTATTTCGCCTATTTCTTATTGACTTCCATAGAGTCCTCTGTTCTCCTATTCTTTCTAATGCCTCTTCATTTATAACCTTTTTTACCCAAGTTATCCTCATCATCCGTCTATAACACCACATTTCGAAGGCTTCTAACCTTTTCCTTTCCGCCGCGCCCACTGTCCATGTTTCGCACCCGTACAGCGTCGCGCTCCAAACATACACCTTTAACAATCTTTTTCTTATTTCTAAATTAACCGTTCGTGAGCATAGAAGTGACTTCTTTTTATTAAAAAGGACTCGAGTCTGCGCTATCCTCTGCTTTATATCCGTTCTACTCCTTTCGTCCTGATTTATCTGACTTCCTAGATACCTAAAATCAGCCACTTCTTCTAATTTTTCGTCTCCTATCTTTATATTCGCTCTTTCCCTACATTTTCTTCCCTTGCATAGCACTATTTTTGTTTTACTATAGCTTACATTGTGAAAAAAAAAATAGCCAATGGCGTTTATAGAAAACTATCTGCTTTATTAAAATATATTGGCGTCGGTCGTTTAATTCTAAGTGTCACAAAACAATTAAAAACGCAAAGGAATGAATTTAATAAGAAACATGTGAATGAAATTTAAGTGTTTTGACCATTGGTAAAATTTCCTTTGACGATATTATCGTTGAATGACTATTATTATGTATGAAGATGGGTATTTACGTGAGTCAATAACACAGTGGTGTGATCGAAATGATGTTAAAGTTTATCGTCGGAAGTCAAAATACACATATTTATAACTTGTTTTTTCTAGTATAGCAATAGTTATTAATAACACATTCAATATAGTTTTTTTGTGTCTAGTTATTTTTCTTTGCTCGCATTTTTCTCGATTTTTGGAAAAAATGAATACCTCCATCCCCTATACTCTGATTAATGGGGGTATCTTTCTCTATTACTTCTTTTACTTAATGCTATCGATTTTTGCTCAATTTCCTGTGCAATTTTTCTAATTAGAAAGTAGGTAATCATGACTCTTCCACTTTTGCTAAAAAAGTGGTTTATTTTTTCAGAACACACTGTACATATGCGGGGAAATTGACTCCCTTATAACGTACAAACAAGCTTTTAGTACAAAACTATTGCAGAGTTAAATGAAAAATTATTTTATTATGAATTTCCTTTATTGAGCAACGTTGGATTTTGAATTACGATAAGATTCAATTCTAGCAATTTCACGTAGGTAATTTTTAAAAGCGTGAACAATATTATGTTTGTACTTCACATTGACGTAAACAATATAATAATTCCATTCAAAAAATTTGATAATATATCGTCTAATTTTAAAGTTATCTACATAAAGGTTAAACCTCGTATGATTTTTTCCGTCTTATAAATAATCATTAATTAATTTTTAATCGTGATTTTGTCCATGATGTCAAGAGGCGACATCTAATAGGCGTTAGAAACAGTAACACTGCTGATTTTCCCGCTTTTGTCTCGTTATTAACTAAACAGTTCAGTTGGTAGCAATGTTACATTTCTTTTCAAAATTTATGTGTTCCATTATAATTGGTATCAAAGAAAATTAAGAGACTAAGAAAAAGTAATGCAATTATTTGCTTCAAAACTTCAAAATAAAAGTAAGCCTCTATGTGCGACTTTCAATTGTTACCCACTCCATCCTCAAACAACCAATCAGGGCGGATTATTCTTTTGCAACAAAGAAAAAGGGTGCATTCAAATTTTAAACGATTGACAATGAAAGCTACCAATCACTATTCTCTCGAAGAAAAGTTGCGTTCAAATACATAGCAATAATGTACATACCTGTTACTGAAGCCTATTCTAATAAGTTGTAGCCAATATTAGACGTTGATATTATTGTTTTTCAATGAAACAGCTATTTTTAAGACGGAAACCAAGTAAATATATTGTTTCATTGTTATCATTTCTGTACCAGACTTGATAATAGGAACAAATTGGACAAATGTTTATGATGTTCTAATAAGAAAGTCAACAGATCGAAGAACAAATTTGTCTTGCATACTAGTAATAATAACATATACAACTTCCGATTTATTTTTTTTATGAGTAGAGTAGACGCATGAATTGTATTTGTAGTCTTATTAAAATGATAACCTTTGGTGCACTTGGATGTCTAGACGAATAATTTTTTTTCTGCGTTTAGAGATTAATAAACTATCGATTTGTTATCGATTTTCCACAGTATTCTATTTCTTTATCATAATTTTCTTTCGGCTCTTATTTAAAATCAGTATTTCTACTCAAATATTTATTAAATAACAATGTAACCACATGTTCCTATAGTAACGGATTTTTATAAACAAATGACGAAAATTTGGGGAAAAACAATAAAACTAAATAACTAGGCAATTATTATATTCAAATTATAAGTAAAATAATAAACCATTCGTTAACAATAGACAAGGTTTATTTCCAAGATTTTTTGATGAATATTCTTTAAATAGAAATCGAATTTTCTATTAATTTTAACAATATGGCCGTACGTCGCCATATTGTAAGTATTATAAAACGATTATTTAACCTCACTTATTTAACTAAACCTTTCGCAAACATTTAAATAATATTGCAGGATATATGTACGTCTGCCAAGTAGGTAATTAATTAGTTAACAAGCGGATTTATACTTATCAAGTCCTTTTGAATTGTTTATTAAAATAAATTTGCTCCCATGGTAACCGCTTTTATGACATCCTGTCTCCCTTCTTCACTTTTTCGATAAATAACTTATCAATGATTTTGTTTGGTTATAATTGAGCTATACAAGAACTTAATCAGAATGTTTATAAATATTTAAAAATGTATCTTTATATTTAGCGTTTTTGAATAAAATCGCAGCACGACAATCTTTGCTTATAATTTGCGCTTTAATTATCACGTAGGCGCCGTACGATAAATAACATTTTTGATAAAATAAAAAAAAAGATGATTTTCTTATGTTAATTACTATCTACTTATTATGTTTTACGGGTGCCAATTCAACTTTGCTAATTAAATATTAAAATTTACATAATTCCATTGTTTTGACTACTAAATAATTATGCTTAAATGTTAAATTAATTTATTTTATCAGTGCTTGCTAAACTTATTTTTCATTTCTAATTAGGATATTTATAACTACCTAATGAACGTGATGTCGAGCACCTTCGCCATATTTTATGAATTATTTGTTTAATTATTTAAGTGGCTTCTTTAATTGAATATAAATTCTAAATTAATTCAGACAGTTTGTAAGATGCAAAAGAGCGGCTTAGAATTAAAAGAAAATATTTTTTTAAGTAAGTATTTAGCAATATTGCTGCAAAAATGACAATCAAAGTTTCGAGAAACACATTTTTGATTTATTTGTTATTATACCTTTCAAATGACACCCCACATTATATATATTTTTTCAACTATGCCCTCTAAACTTTTTTCAATCGGTAATAAATAATTGGAAAGGGCAAGAGGGTTAATTATTCGATTACTATGCAACATTAAAAGGGTATTATGTATATATCTTTATATTATTTTAGGAATTAATTCCTAAAAATTTTTATTATTTTTTTTACAGTTTTATCCGGTCTGTTCCTTCTTTTTCTATCTAGTTTGACGGGTTCTATAGTGATGTGGTTCACGGGTACCTTTGATAGAGCAGTATTATCGGTGAGTAAAGGATTCGATTTAAAAACGAAAATATTCATTAAATAGTAATATTACAAATGAATTTGACCTGCATTCATTGATGTACAAATATTTAAATAAACTCATTTAATGTCACCTACTTTATTTTCCTAATAGATATTTAAGTAAATTGTACTGAAAACGTCATTGTTTTTTGTTGCAGAATTTTGTATTAAGTAATAATACTTTAGCTTACGAAAATTGGAAAATGCCGCCGGTGAGGCCCCTACTAAAAATACATTTGTTTAATTATACTAATGTGGACGCTTATGGAAATGGAATCGCAAATAAATTTAAGGTACAGGATGTAGGACCGTTCGTATACGAGTAAGTACTTTTTGCAGTTGTGTTTAAAATATAACAGATGACTTTTTGGAATATGCAAAAAAATCAGCATTGTCAGATGAATTTCTTTTTATAACCTACTTTTTTCGTTGATAATTGCTTATATTTCTTGGTGGAGAACAAGAACTCATTTGGAACAAAACCTAAATTATTTTAACTCGTTCTAAATTCTTTAGGCCTAAGGAAATTTCCTTAGGTCTGACAACGCTGGCGAAAAATCGAACGTGTTAGTGTACACCTCTCTTCCTCTTACTTACTGCTAGCAGAAAGAGAGAGAGAGGGTTCAACAGGTAGATTCGATTAGTCTGCCATTTGCTGAATGCATAGAATAGCAGTTATTTTAAAATTTATTGGAAACTAACCTGATGGTAGCAACTGACATAACACTAAGTAACACTTTTGTTTTTTTTAAAGGGAAACATTAGAAAAAGTGAACGTGCGTTTTCATCAAGATAGCACTGTTAGCTACCAAGAGAAAAGATCATACAAATTCAGGCCGGACCTGTCTTCGAGAAAGACAACCAGCATCCTAACCGTACCTAACCTTCCCATGCTCGTGAGTGCAAAAAGAACGAAGAAAGAAACAATTATTTCAAATCTAATCCTGTTATCTTTAGGGTGCAGTATCTGTCAACAGGTTTTCGTATTACATGGTCCGTTTGAGCCTAGCGACCGTATTCAATGGTATCGGTGTTAGACCGTTTATAAATCTGCCGGCCCATAAGTTTATTTGGGGCTACGAGGACATTTTGTACACCCTAGCAAAAACGGTAATGCCCCTTGAAGATGACGTGCCAGTGGGCAATTTTGGACTTATGATGGCTGTAAGTTAATTCAATAATAATTTAATTACAAGACACTTCGTTCGTGTTGCCTTTTCCCATCGTAATCTTGTGACCTTAAGAATTTAATTTTGTCAGATTATGTTTCAATTTAACCCAATTGCTCATCTTAATAACTGTTCCAGTCTTGGTACGGGTTTTGGTCTTCTATGTAAATTAATATAATTTAGAAAATACTACAAATGGCGCGGTAAACGCCATCTGTAGCACGATGCTACATTTTAGGATTACGTATGCTCCAACAAGGTCCACTTGTGTGGATATCTACTTTCCGAAAACGAATCCCGGCGTAGCCAACCTCAACGTGATAGGCACGTTAGCTTAATCGAATAAAATAATTCGAAGTGGTCTGTATTGATCCAAAAAGATCGAAATCGCGATCCGCGTCTGGCAGTTTCGACAGATTACAGACCACTTCGAATTATTTTATTTGATTAAGCTAACGTGCCTATCACGTTGAGGTTGGCTACGCCGGGATTCGTTTTCAGCAAGTAGATATCCCCACAATTGGACCTTGGTGGAGCATACGTAATCATAAAATGTAGCATCGTACTACAGATGGCGTTTACAGCGCCATTTGTCGTATTTTCTAAAACGCACCGTTAAGACAGCAGATAAAAGTTGGCCTGTGTTCTGTCGGAGCTGTCTGCGACGCGCAGATGATATCCAAAAAAATCGAAATCGCGATCCGCGTCTGGCAGTTTCGACAGAATACTGACCACTTCAAATTATTTTGAACATAATTCAGTTTGGTATTTTTTAAGCGCATCTTTGATAATGACGTAGCCAGCAAGGAATTTTTGGAAAGGTGGTACCTGTTTAAAAAAAAAAAAATCTTGCAACCAACTTTGTTTTAATAAGTAAACGATTTCTAATATACTTTTGTTATGTACATAAAAATGTTACAAATAATATTTTTTATCTGTGTAATTTCCTTTTTTCGACCTTGCGAAAAGGTTTTTGGGTTATCGTGAAACTAACTCAGTCATGAAATTATGATAAAAAGAAATGTTTTTTTTTTTTTATTTCAAATTTGATTTAGGATATTCGTTTCGAGTTACACAACGTTTGCGCGAATCGATTAAAGTAAATAGCAATAATAATAACAATTAACGGCTTCCTTGTCAGAACGATTTCAGTGATTTTAATTGATTATTTCGTTTTTCAGAGAAACGGTACCTCGAATGATATTATAACGGTTAATACAGGGGAGAATGGAATGTCAAAATTAAATTACGTAAACAGTTATAATGGACAAGGCTCATTGCCGCATTGGCACGGAAAAAGGTGTAATAAGTGAGTATGTCCGATATTACTAGATATATACAAAGAAGAACACAACAAGTCTATAAAGTGTCACTGTAGGACTTACATTAGTTACTTATCGAGTTAAAAATATTTCCTCATTCTGTTCTGATCCATTACGGTTGTAGCGGATATTCGCATTCGCATCCGCATCCGCAAGTGCGGACGATCCGCAGGAATTTTAATATCCCCACCCTCATCCGCATTCGCAACGTTGAATTGTATCAAATTCGTATCTTCATTCGCATCCGCAACGTTGAATTGTATCAAATCCGCACCTTCATTCGCATCCGCAACGTTAGTCTGTGTCAAATCCGCACCCTCATCTGCATCCGCAACTTTAAATTATATCAAATCCGTACCTTCATTCGCATCCGCAACGTTGAACTGTATCAAATCCGCACCCTCATCCGCATCCGCAACGTTAAACTATATTAAATCCGCACCTTCATTCGCATCCGCAACGTTAAAGTGTATCCAATCCGCATCCTCATCTATATCCACACATTCTGATGAGGATGAAATGTGATTGTACATCTTTCACTTTCTCGTTATCATCATAAGATCGTCAATCCTAAGACTGGTTAGACACGCACCTCCACTTATTCTTATCCTGAGCTAATCTTCGAATTTCCCTAAATCTAGAACATCCCACATCCTTAACTGTTTGCGAACAGTAATCTAATCTAGGTCTACCTCTACTCCTCCTAACTTCTGTTTCTGCTTCTAATATGTCTCTGACTATAGACCTTCATGCCTGAGAAGGTATCCGACCAAACTATCTCGCCTATTTCTTATTGCGTTCGTTTATCTATAACAATATCCATCATATAACTAAACAAAATATCCAATTTGGAAATTTCTCAGATATTTCAAAATGGACTGAGTTCTAGAAACGCATGAAAATAAAAGTATTAAACAACACCAATATTTCTACGAAGTATTTTCAGAAAAAAAACAAGTATCCGTATCTATATCTTCATCTCCATTCGCAAATCGAGATTGTATGCATCCGCTTTTTAACCTCATCCATGCACATCATCTAAAGCATGTCATGTACAACTAGGGTTGCTAGGTGTCCCGATTTGCGCGGGACGTCCCGATTTTCAGGGTTTGAGAACGCGTCCCGATTTGCACCTGATCTGTACGCTAAATGTCCCGATAAATCAATAAATTTATTAAAAACCCATTATTATTAGAATAATGAAAAATTACGCATTACCTATTTTTAAATTTCTACTAGTCCAACAAGTCTGACTATTATTATGTAGGTTGCGAAACGCAATAAATAAGTTGTATTTAAAAAACGTTGTTTTTTGTTTGTCCCGATCTACAACCCTAAATCCTAATTTGTTTTACCTTCTGCCCCGATTTAAAACAAATCGGACCTGGCAACACTATGTACAACGTACAACCCTACTGATTATATTCGATATATGAAATACATCTTAACGCTAACTCATATTCTAACTGATGCTGTATATTGATTCTAAATGATAGATCCTTAAATGATATGACCTATAAAAAGTTGAGTACCAAAGTGACACTCCCTCTCGTGTTAAAACGTTAGTATGAATATTTTGTACTAGTTTTTTTTTCTTATTGAAGAATTGAAGGATCAGACGGCAGTTTTTTCCCGCCTTACTCCGTGAGAAACAAGAGGCCGCTTTACATTTACAAAAAGGAAATGTGCAGAAGATTGCCGCTGATATACGACAAAGAAGTGAACGTTTTTAAGGGTAGAATTCCTGCATACAGGTGAGATTGATATACAATTGAATAATAATAGAGAAATACTAATTCAATAGGTATTATTACAATAAGAAATCGTTTAAAAATTAGGTATGAATAGTGAAACGCTGAAATATTCAATAGTTTGATACACTTATCATATTTGTTTATTTATATTTTTTTGTGTTCCAGATACGTATTACCTAAAGATATATTCGATCTTGACGCTGAAGAAAATAAATGCTTTTGCCAATCGAACGACGAATGTCCCCCGCGGGGTGTATTTAACGTATCCGCTTGTGCATTTGGTGAGTTATTCCATTATATTTTTAAATTTATTTAAAACCATTAAAAATTATAAACAAGTCACGTTGCACCTTTTTGTGAAAGTGAAACTTCTTTACGCACGGTAGGGTAAGCTCTTTTGATGCGAGTTGCTGTGTAACGAAATCGTGCAACGGATGTCCCCCCATCTACTCGCCCACGTAGTCGAGTTCGTAGCGGGGACCGCTTGAGCCGTGAGCGCGCTTCAACACAACGTTCGTTACAGGCAATTCCGGCATGTATAGTGTAAAATTTAAATTCAAAGTGTACAAATAATACCATTAAACCAATTCCTTAACCCCTATCCCGGTATGTTTGTGTGTTTGAGGAAGTTTCACTTCAGTAGCGTGTTGTATAATTACACCTTGTATTTTTTTTTTAATTAGCGTTATAATTGGTTGCAACACTACTATTGAACTTATCTTGTTTCAACTTCTAATGAAACAAACCTTGACGCTGTGTCGTTATATTGCTGATAAGGATTCGGGTAAATTACAAGAAATATTACTGTTATTTTTGACTTCTAATGCCACGAAAACGGGCTGCCGTTATTACATTAGTAGTACAAGTCAAAGGATTCTAGAACAAACTGTCCTCATCTCATTTTTCCACTTGTTCAAATTTTTCCAACTTTCTCTTACTTGATACATCTACGAATAAATACGTCAATCTCTTAGGACCCGATGGCCTTAATGGCGGCCTCATAAAGGGTCATGTTTTTCTTAAGGATATCTATGCAAGGTCCCAGGAGTCTTTCAAAAGCCTTTACGTCCAGGAAGGCAACTTTGACGTTATCGTATGCGGTGACGGAAGCGGCCCTAGGCTTCTTAGTGATAAGGGCCAACTCGCCAAAGTACTCGCCTTTCCCCAGCGTGGTCAGTTCAATTTCGATTCCGTTGTCGTTCACCATTGTCACTACCACGGTCCCGTCTTCGACAAAGTACATCCCGTCAGCTGTGTCGCCCTGCTGAATGATGCGCTCGTTGGGTTTGAAATATTTGGGCACAAGAGCGTCAGCCAGGTTCATCCGGTCGTACTGCGTAAGGTTTTGGAGCAGGGGCACCTCTTCCAGAAACGTCTCGTACATCTTCCTCTTGCGGTAGGCGGATCTGAGAACGATGTGACGAAATTCCTGACGGGACAACGCCCACAGGGTACCTTCCACCACAGCTTTGACAGTTGCAGCACGCGGCTGATTATACAACAGAGCCAGTTCGCCGAAGTAACCGCGATTATTGTAAGTGTGGACTAAGGAAGCCGCTTGGTTCGAACCGGAAGAGATGTACACGTTGTAGATGCCACTCTCGATGACGTAGAAATTATCCGCATCGTCCCCCTGCTCGATGATGACGTCTCCTGGAACCACCGACACCTCGAACATGGCGTTCACCACTCTTTCTATTTGGGTATCCTCCAGAGACGAGAACAGCAACAAATTTTTGATGTTCTCCCACAAGAAGTTCTTTTGTTGGTCGTTTTTCGGATAAAACGCGTCCTCGTAGTCTTCGTCGTCCTTTTCGGGATCGTACTGTTCTGCCGCCACACACTTTCGTCGTCCCGCGTCCGGCTGAAACGTTAGCGGATCCGGTATACTATGTCCCTCGCCCTCTTCTTCCATTGGCGTGATGTCATGGACGGACCGTTCTTCGCCCAGTATTAAACAGACTCGTCTCGCTTCTCTTAAACGTTGAAAATAATCGGCTGCATAACTGATCACGTCCGAAGGCTTGTCAATCATGTGAGACAGGGCGAAACAGTAAATGACGCTTTGAAAGTCTTCGGGCAGCTTCTGCTCGAATCCGTTCATTACGTACGAATATTAAAACTTTTACAAAAAAAGAGCTGTTGTTTTTGGAAGGTTTTCATGAGTTAAAAAAATTGTATATGTTGGTACAAAAACTGAAGTCAGTTGATGACATTTGACATTTCAAATCACTATGGCATCTTATACGATACACAAAATGACCGTAGTATTTCAGTTTAAAGTTCTCCATAGCAGGAATCCGACACAAAAAAGTCCATCTTTCGTTTCTGCTGTTGGTACAAGCATATATTTTCTCTCAGTACATCTATGGTGGGTCCCAAAACCCGTTCGAACTTGGCTTTCTCCAAGAAAAAGACCTCCGCGGCTTCCTCTTCGCTCGCATAAGCCGAGAAGCTTCTCGGCTTGTCTGTCACAAGGCAAACTTCGCCAAAACAATCTTCCACCGCGACCTTCCTGATGAGTTCTTCAAGACCGCAATTATTTATAAATGTCAAAACTACACTTCCGTTAATCACGAAGTAGACGCCGTCTGGTTTGTCAGATTCCTTGATGATCCTCTCCCCTGGCGAGTATGTACGGATGTCAAGTAATTCGGCAATTGTAGTTAAGATCCCAGGTGGTAAATTCGACAAGAGGAGCACTTTGTTGATCAGTTTCTCTCCGTATTTCCTTCGGAGGAACGAAAAGTTAACAGCGAAATGATGGTAAGTGGCGCGCTCCAAAGCCCATAATGTTCCATCGGTCATTGCCTGGATGGTAGAGTCCCAATTGGCTTCGTGAAGCAACGCCACTTGACCGAAACTTCTCGAATTTTGCAAGATTTCCGTTACCATCGGTTGGAATGTCTCCTCGTCCGTCTTGATAACGTAAAAGCTACCACTTCCAACAATGTAGAACTTGTCGATTTTCTCCCCCTCTTTGACTATAACCTCATCCGCACTTACTATTACTTCGTACATGGCGTTGATGAGGGCGTTTCTGGTGTTCTCGTCTAAAATACGAAATAGGAAAACGTTATTGACCGTTTTCTGAATGTAGTACAGTTGCTGGTCGTTCTTTGGGTATATTGGGGTCGCGTCGAAGAATGTTTCGTCCGGATTGTAGTATTCGCCGACCACCGAACTTCTTCGGAATTCTAACTGGGGCTCGTCGTCGTCGTAATAATCCTCCGAGTATAACGTGGACGGTTCTGGTATCTGAATGTCATACACAAGCCGCGTATGCCGGCTGTCTTGCATCTTTTGAAAAAAGTCGACAGAGTAGCCGATGTGATCAGTCGGATGATCCAAGAGGATGTTCAACGATAGCTCCATGAACATGTCCTTGAACTCCTCGTCCAGTTCTGCTTGCTCCTTTATTTGATCTTTACATTTATATCTCCTTGTGGGATCCATTTTCTTCCTTCAGAATTCAAAATGCCATAAACTGTCACGCTCAAAGGAAACGTTTTGAACTTCTATGATTTCCATAGAATGGAAAATCCAAAGGCCAAAAGAAGTATAGTGACGACGACTTCTGTGGGTTTGCCCAAATACGCATTTAATCATTAAACTTCATCATCATCATAAGGTCGTCAGTCCTAAGACTGGTTGGACACGCACCTCCACTCTTTCCTATCCTGAGCCAATCTTCGCATTTCCCTAAAACTAGAACAGCCCACATCCTTAACTATTTGCGAACAGTAATGTAATCTAGGTCTACCTCTACCCCTCCTAACTCCTGTTTCTGCCTCTAATATGTCTCTGACTAGACCTTCATGCCTAAGAAGGTATCCTACCAACCTATCTCACCTATTTTTTATTGACTTCCATAGAGTCCTCTGTTCTCCTATTCTTTCCAATACCTCTTCATTTCTAACCTTTTCTACCCACGTTATCCTCATCATCCGCCTATAACACCAAATTTCGAAAGCTTCTAACCGTTTCTTTTCCGCCGCGCCCACTGTCTATGTTTCGCACCCGTACAACGTCGTGCTCCAAACATACACCTTTAACAACCTTTTTCGGATTTCTAAATTAACCGTTCGCGAGCATAGAAGTGACTTCTTTTTATTAAACTAACTCAAAACAAAATAAAAATTACATAATAGTATAACATATAAGTACACGCGTAGAATAAAATGCGTGGATGTATATATATATATATAAATAAATTGACTCTGAACTAATTGTTAATGATATTTGTGGACTTTTTCAATCCTGCAATTATTCTGTGGATGACCCGTCCTTCGATTATCCATAAAACGCCATTGGTCACTGCTCTTACTGACGCTGGAATGGGACAGTTTTCTCTAACGAACATCTGCCCAAAATTGCCCTGATGTGAGTAAACATATAGAATTTCTTCTTGACAAGTGTCGCGACTGAGCGTAATAACATGGAAGATACCTGCGACACAAAGAGACGAAATTAGGGTGGAGGTATTGTCAAACTCTACATATGTTTCGTCAAAAAGTACCCCAACTTCACAAACAGAGTCGTCAGTACTCTATCCTCAATAAAAAAAAAATACGTCAAGCTAATGCTTTCAAATGGGTACCAACCCTGCTCTATCACGTAGATATTGTTTCGAGGATCGGCTTGATCAAACACAGTGTCGCCTGCTGACACGAAAATTGGATACATCATGTCAACTATGTCTTTTAAGATCACTTCGTCGACGGTAGAAAAACGAGGTATATTCCGGAGCATGTCCATGAGATACGAATATTCTTCCGTATTTTTTTGAGGACTTGCTGAAATTGTGACCTCGTCTTCCTCCTGTTCAATCTGTTGAAGTGGGGAAGTTGTATGGCTACTGTAGGTGCTGCTGCTACTACTACTGATGTTAGTTAAGGGGGTGAGAGACGTGTTCGATTCCATGGATCCGAGTATCATGAGGGGGCGCCTGTTCAACTGCAAGTGCGCGAAACTTTATCGAATAACAGTCTGTAACGTACGACTATTATTTAGGTACCTGTAAACGCTCAAAATACCCAGCTGCATATTCAATAATATCGTCCGGCCGATCGGTAAGATAGCTCTCTGCGAAGTTACTTATTACATCACCAAATTCCTTTGGGAGCGTGAAATAAGTCATCAATGAGTAGTTTGAAGAAATCAATCAACGTAAAATGAATGTCGTTCAAATAGTGTCGTACAAAAATGCCAGAATGTCATTTTTGACAGACGGTTGCTTCAAAAAGAATGCACTTTTTAGCATTAGAAGTAGAAGCGGAGGTTTAAAAAAAAAAGATCTTTATTTTAAGATCAATGTGAACGGATGTACAGTTTATGGCAAACTCTGTGAAGTTGGCTCTGCAATGTATCAAACTGTCACGATTTTGCTAACCTTCTTTAGCTGGAATGATTTAGATTCCGCCGCAGCATTCAAGGTCGTTTTCTTTTTAATGTTATACTTTTGAAGGTTAAGCCACGATTACTTTAAGTTGTCCTTACATTCCTACTCATTGTTGGTATTATACGTAAGGTGTCATCATCATCATCATAAGGTCATCAGTCCTAAGACTGGTTTGACACGTATCTCCACTCCTTCCTATCCTGAGCTAAACTTCGCATTTCCCTAAAACCAGAACAACCCACATCCTTAACTATTTGCGAACAGTAATCTAACCTAGGTCAACCTCTACCCCTCCTAACTCTCATTCCTGCCTCTAATATGTCTCTGACTAGACCTTCATGCCTGAGAAGGTGTCCTACCAACCTATCTCGCCTATTTTTAATTGACTTCCATAGAGTCCTCTGTTCTCCTATTCTTTCTAATACACGGTATCCTCATCATCATTCGCCTGTAACACCATACTTCGAACCTAAGGTGTAGGTGAATTTAAATTACTTTAAAAGGGGGGAAGGTTCAACATAGTTTCTTCTAGGGTCTAAGAAAAAACCGGGGGTCTGTTTTGCATAGTATAATAAAATAAAATAGCGAAAAAATATAAAAATCTTAACAAACATCTTCATAAATCTTCGTATTAAAAACAGACCGACTGATCGTCGTTAGTGGAATCGGAAGGTCTAGTTTTCAACTGATGACTCTTAAACACTTTGCCCAAAACGTCCGCTATAGAGCCAATGGTCCTTTCGAATGCGTCCACTTCCAAGTACGCGACTTCGACTTCGGTATTGTCGTCTGCATAAGCCGAAAACGACCTGGGCTTTTTCCAAAGGTACGCAGCTTCTCCGAAATAGTCGGGTTTTTCAAGTTCGTTGATGGTCACTTCGAGACCGCAATCGTTAATAATAGTAATTTTGACAATTCCTCTCACTACAAAATAGATAGCGGTCGAAGGATCGCCCACTTTGACTATAGTTTCGCCAGGGGCGTAGACCTTGTGGACGAGATTGTCAACCAAGCACATGCGATTGCTCACCGAGAGATCTTTGAAATAAGGCATGCAATTGATCAGTTCTTCGTCGAATTTCCTCTTGTAGAAGGCCGCTTTGGTGACCCTCCGTCGATACACGTACCGTTCGATGACCCACAGTTCTCCATCGGTCATTGCTTTCACGTTATAGGGATACTCTGTTCTGTGGCACAAGGCTTTTTCGCCAAAATAGCCATCCTGATCTAACACTGCCAGTAGCTTTGTCGGTTTTCCTTGGTCGCTGCTGTGAACGTAGTAGACACCTCTTCTGACGATGAAGAACTTATCGGCATCGTCACCCTGACGAATAATGTCATCTCCAGCGATCACATCCATTGGAAGCATGGCATCTACGACACAATTCATTTGGTTCATATCCAACAACGTGAACGGGAACGTGTCACAAACGGTGTTTACGATGTGGGCGCGTTCCTCGTCGGTCTTCTCGTGAAGGACTTTGTCGACGCCGAAGTCCTCTTGGGGATTGTAGTCGTCACTGAAGACACAGTTCCTTCGAAATTCCAATTGAGGCCCATCGATTTCGTCACCCTCGGGAACCTCCGTTACCTCTGTGCTGATCGTCGCGGCTTCTTGACAGATCCGGTAGCGTTCTCTGGCTTCTTGCAGAGCCTTGAAGTAGTTTAATGCGTAGGTGACCACGTCCTCGGGTCCCTCTAGCACGTGGCTAATTGTAAACTTCACCATCAACGGTTTGAAGTCGTCTTCGACAAATTCTGCATTATCGCACATGTATAATCGGATATGGGAAGGTTTTACGTTATTCAGGCAGACAAAAATGGATAATGTAAAAATGTCACAGTGACAAGTCTCAAGGCCATCTAATACGTTTATGAATTTTTCGACAAGTGTAGTGAAAAAGTGTCCATCAAACTACGTTAGATTAGGCTGGCGCCAAGGCATCATCAATTACAATTGGAAAAATGGAACACTTAAAACAACTTTTATTAATAAAAATACTTACAATTACAATATTTCATAAAAATCAAAAAACAAATTCACGTGTTGCCTTATAAATCGCACAGTGTTGTGCATCTCCGTCTTGGCCAAAATATAACTGACATAATAAGTCACCAAAACCCCGAACGGTATTATTGTTGCAATAATAAATCTAACCAGACTTATGGTAATTTCTTTCCATGAGCCCTGGGTTTTCACAGTGAAGAAAACTTGCATCATCATCACAGTCGAAAACAAGAGCAGCAGTGTGAAAACAAAACCGATTTCTATCTTACTTGCCTTCACAAGGACAAGGAAGCTACTAGTTAGTATTATAAAGGGCAAAACAATCTTCACGGCAATCAAAAAATTATTAATTGAGTTATCTCCCTCAGAATACGACAGTGTTCTGTATGTATTCATATCAAGTGTTTCAAAAAAGACCAGCGCACAAAGAGACATCTGTCTATTGTCAAGGACGTAATACTATCTAGGTGACACGACGGTCAACTGTACACTATGTCTGATCGGTATTAGGGAATATTTGAAAGGTAACATCTGCAGGCAGTGTAGAATGCACCTAATGATAGCGTTACAATGTAGGGAGTGTAAAAAGGATGCACAAAAAGTACCCTAGTTAACGAGTCGTTAATGACTGAAGACAGTTGCCAGTTGGGCAGCTGCGTTATAGCAAGCGTCAAGTGATGAAATACTCGTGACCTTCGTAACAGCTGATACATAGACAGGTCAATTGCACGTGTAGCAACTACCTTAGTTAACGAGCCGTTAATGACTGAAAACAGTTGCCAGTTTGGCAGCTGCGTTATAGCAAGCGTCAAGTAATAAAATACTCGTGACCTTCGTAACAGCTGATACATAGACAGGCCAATTGCACGTGTAGCAACTACCTTAGTTAACGAGCCGTTAATGACTGAAAACAGTTGCCAGTTTGGCAACTGCGTTATAGCAAGCGTTAAGTGATAAAATACTCGTGACCTTCGTAACAGCTGATACATAGACAGGTCAATTGCACGTGTAGCAGCTACCCTAGTTAACGAGCCGTTAATGACTGAAAACAGTTGCAAGTTTGGCAGCTGCGTTATAGCAAGCGTCAAATGATGAAATACTCGTGACCTTCGTAACAGTTGATACACTGGCAGGTCAATTGTACGTGTAGTAGCTACTGTCGTTAACGAGCCATTAATCATTGAAAATAGTTGCTAATTTGGCAGCTGCATTATCGCAAGCGTCAAGTGATGAAACACTCGTGACCTTCGTAACAGCTGATACACAGACAAGCCAATTGCACGTGTAGTAGCTTGTACTCCGTAGCTACTATTCAATATCAAACAAAAAACGCGTCATTATTGCCGAAGCAGTTGGGGCTTTCGGAAGGTCATTATCCTCAAGTTTATGTATATCACTGAGTGGCGCGAGATGACCCTTTCTGTTTCCTTTTCATGTAGGTACATACTTTCTTCTCCCTTAATTTTTCTGAAGTACTGATCAAACATAGTGTACCTATATTTAGGACTTTGTAAGGATACAAAAATAAAAATCTTTCGCGCATTCTCCCGATGAGAGACCATATTTACCGTAACATTATTATCGTCGTATGGGATATTCCACATAACTTCTGATTGTTCACTTACTACCAGTTCACTGATAGTCCAAATGATTACAAAACCAATAAACAACAACATGGCGATGGGTGGCATGCTCCCATTTAACAGAACATAAATCGGCATTGGAGCATACACTAGACTTGATAAGCGATAGCAAATTGTTTTCGGGGATCGAAGAATAAATATAATTGCATAGACTTGAAAAATAATTACAATAATTAGAGAGAAATGGGACGAAGGTGATTGATGTATATTTACGCAAGCTGAACCATGAAATAAATTGGCCAGCGGTTATCACATCGTACCATTTCCATTGAAAAGCAATGTCCGTGGTAAAATTGTTAAGTAGGGTTAGCACCAGGACCAACAGGAAATTTTTTCTGTATTTCATCAGAAAATCAAACCACGAAGAAGTAACAGCACCATTTTTAGTGCGTTTATCCAGATATATGATAGCAATACAGAACAAACTGAAGTACAGTAGTCTAAAATAAGATAAATATAAAATAATTTATGATAACTGCGTTTGAATTAAATTTTTTTGAAATTTGTTACTTTATTTGAAGTAGAACATCAAGCAAAAACTACTGCATAGATCGTGCGCTAGAGAGGGAGGGAGTTTCTACTCCCGCCTCACCGTAAAGTAAGTCACAGCTAAGAATTATTTCGAATTTAGTCGCGGGGGTGCGCTACCTACTGGTCAAATAAATAAGTAAATATAAAATCTTACTGATAATATAAATTGTAATCAGGATCTGCTGGAGGCAGGTAAAGTATGACGCAAATGAAAAGTCCCAAAATTATCCAAACGTGAGCCAATGCCGTCTTTTTACGAGCTCTGTTGTACGAAGAACAAATGATTCCAATGACGACGGGAATTAAATATTTCCTATTAAAAAACGTCAAAATCTGCAATATAATTTAAATGGTAAAGAAATATGAAGGTGTTGTACACAACAATCTTTTCGATTGCGTACCAGCATTTCTGTTCCAAATCCAAAAAACACCGCCATCGCTATTGTGTCTTTTACTTTACATTTGAAGATGCCTTTACATAATCGTTTTAAAGATGCTCTTCTAATGTAAACAAGGAACCAAGTAAATGACGGAAAAAATATATACAGGATGTAGTCATATTTACTACCGAAAACTGGAAAAACATTTTACTTATAAAATAAATATCTATATTTCGGACGATCAAAATTATCGGTGAGAATGAACGTATCGGGCACACGTGTGCGTGAATGGCTTATCGATTCGCCGACTAGCCGCGGGCCCGTGTGTGTCGTACCTGCGTTCTGGGAAAGCAGTTAAACAGTTCAAAGAAAAAATAAACTATCCGGATGTTTCCAGAAGATTCCAGAAAGTAAACAAAAAGTATTAAAAGGAAGAGACGATCGCCGAGAAGAGAAGAAATAAATTGACCGTTGCAGAAGTGAATCCAGAAATAAATTGACAGTGAAATAAGTAGCGCTGTGAATAGTGATATATCAACAGTAGTGTAAATAAATAGAATAATTGATAACCTAAATTTAGTAATAATTTAATAGTGTTGTAAGTTCTTTAATAATTAGTGTAAATAAATAGTTTTTGTTCTTATCATTCTTAGATGTTAATTTTGTTAAACCCACGAACATTACAGTATAATGGTACAGAGAAAGAGATGCTACAACTCCTATCTGACATCTCTTTTCTATGTTTACGATATGACTATGCCAATTTTGAACGTCCCAACTATATTTTATTTTTCTTATTTACTCACCGTGATACAGTAAAAAAAGAAACATATTAACCATTACATAAGCGGTAACTGTGTTTCTTTTCTTTTTGCTGGTCTGATCGCTGTAAACATTATCACTCATTGGTAGCCAAGTTAACAAATTGATTAGCCAGCCAACTGCAGCCACCATAACGAAAACGGTACGATACCAATAAGAGTAACTGTCGTAATATCGAATCGCATTCATTACATTATCAATATATTCTAAAGCAACATCAATCTGAAAGACAATAAACTATTTGTAAGTTTTTGGCATGCTAGGGAAATCAGTAGAGTTATACAGGTAAGGAATAACGTTCATCGGAAAATCGTCCTAAGCTAATCGGCCTCTCAAAATCTTTTGACACCATCGTGTGTCTAATAGTGGAGGTACGAAATTAGTGATGAACAAAGTTGGTCTTGGTATTGATTTTGCGAAAATGCAATATAGATAGAATAATGTGTGTTTAGAAAAATTATTAAAATAAAAAACTAAATTTCAGATTAAATAAGCATGACCAAGAGTTAACACGCTATACCAAGACTAAATCAGGAAGACCAAGACCAATATCAAAACTTGGACAATCTTGGTCATCATCATAAGGCCATCAGTCCTAAGACTGGTTGAACACGTACCTTCACTCTTTCCTATCCTGAGCTAAACTTCGCATTTCCTTAAAACTAGAACAGCCCACATCCTTAACTATTTGCGAACAGTAATCTAATCTAGGTCTACCTCTACCCCTCCTAACTCCTGTTTCTGCCTCTAATATGTCTCTGACTAGACCTTCATGCCTGAGAAGGTGTCCTACCAACCTATCTCGCCTATTTTTTATTGACTTCCATAGAGTCCTCTGTTCTCCTATTCTTTCCAATACCTCTTCATTTCTAACCTTTTCTACCCACGATATCCTCATCATCCGCCTATAACACCACATTTCGAACGCTTCTAACCTTTTCTTTTCCGCCGCGCCCACTGTCCATGTTTCGCACCCGTACAACGCCGTGCTCCAAACATACACCTTTAACAACCTTTTTCGAATTTCTAATTTAACCGTTCGCGAGCATAGAAGTGACTTCTTTTTATTAAAGGCGACACGACCCTGCGCTATCCTCTGCTTTATATCCCTACTACTCCTTCCATCCTCACTTATCTGACTTCCTAGGTATCTAAAATCAGCCACTTCTTCTAATTTTTCGTCTCCTATCTTTATATTCGCTCTTTCCCTACTTTTTCTTCCCTTGCATATCAGTATTTTAGTTTTACTTTTATTTATTTTCATACAGTACTGATCTGTCAGTACCGCTTCCATTTTATTTAAAGCTATCTCTAGGTCCTCCTTGCTAGATGCTAATACTGCTATATCATCTGCAAATCTAAGCATACTAATCTTTTGCCCCTGTCTATCTATCCCTACAGTTGTACTGTCTTTAATGATGTTGATGGCGTCTTCGATGTATAGATTAAAAATCTTGGTATACTTCATTTATTATCTCTAGCGATGTGCCTCTTTCAATGTATTGGATGCGCGCTGGCAAAATCGTTGGTAGAGAGAAAAAAGCTCATTATATTCCCGACTGTTGTTGATTAAACATACTTTTTCATACAGTACCTTCCAAAAGTTTTGTTCAATCATGAATAGTAGTGCGAGTCGAAAACAAGCGTTTAAGCCTTTAACGTGTCTTCAAATATAAATAAACATCTCGTTGATATTTTCAGTAGTAATTGGTACCAATAACAGCACATTTGACAATTGTAATGGTTAAAATTGTCAATTTTTCCGTGTAGTACTGTACGGATTATACGCTCCTCACCCGTTAAGAGTTTGGCCGAGAGTTGTCTCCTTTCTTTTCTGGCCTAGTGCTGTTCTTTTCTACTTTGCGCCGGTCAAACTGAAGGTCACATCGCTACAGAAAGTAAACGAAGTATATTGCTCTTTCTTTGCTCATCACTAATACGCAATGAGTGTTAAGCAGAGAGAATCAATAGCAAATATCTATTATATATTATTTCTTACTGATTTAGTAAATCTTGTGGTATAAAAAAGGTCTATCATAGCTCGTTTCCATTCATCAATCTTATTTTGCATTAAAAATTTGTTTTCTGCCACAAATAATACAGCAGGGTTGTTTATTAGTTTGTCTTGTTTTGCGTAAAACACATCGGTCAATTGTAGAGCGTTTGCAATCAACATGTGACCGGCAACGCGTGAAGAAATGTTCAAAACGTTCAATGGAATCGATCCCTGCAAAACATTTAAATGTATGCTCGCATTTTTACGGTGTCTCAGGATATTAAACATAAATACCAGGATGGTTTACTTTCTCGACTAATTTTTATTTATGATCCTGTAAGTGCTGTATGAAAATCGATTTGGTTTTTCGCGTTATAGGAGGCTAATTTAATATTTTTTCAAAGTTCGCTCAAGAATTTTAAAAAATCCTTTTTTTTTGATGTCATGTTTTCTTCTTATGGTTGATAGCAAAATTGTAGTATGCGATATTGATAAAATGTACAAAATCGAAAAAAAAAAAAATTAGACAAGACCTAATCAATAGTACCAACGAATTTCTGGGAAAAGCAATTCCAATTAATGCTGAAATTAACGGGGGGATGTCAATAGATTTTAAGTTTTTGGGTTCGGTTTTGTCGACGGAAATTCCCGCACCCCATGCTAAAAATGGGACCTCTATCTCTCCTTTCGATCCACCACCGTGCGATCGCTTACTGTACTCATCAACTGTAATTCCATGGTCCGATGTAAATATAAATGCAGTTTTGTCGTCGTTGAAGTACGATTTTATAGTTTTTACCAGTTCTTGTACTTCTTCGTCGAGAACCATCAGATTTTTTCGAAAATACCTGAAGAAGCTAATATAGAAGTTATAACATCTTAAACGTAAATAAAGTGAATGTTTCGATAGGGTTTTTAATAATGGAAGTAGTTGTCGGGATTACAACGCCATTATAATGCTGAAACTGCGCCATTTGGTAAGATACAAGACAATTTTCAAGAAACGGCAATGGCCAAGTGGTATCGTCCGTCGGCTGCCGTGCAAATAGTCGCGAGCTCCATGCTCAACCGATACTTCAGCCTTTTTTTTTAATTTTTATGTTTATTAATCTTTTACTAATTTCTTTTTTTACATTATAAATGTATTAACGAATGAATTCTTTCTTTTATTGCTTAGGATCAGAAGGTTACGGTTAATAAAAAGACAATAAGAACGAATTAATTAGACTCGAAAATTTTGTATTATTTTCCGAATTACTTTTGAGATTGGACATTGTCTTACCGAGAATGGTGGGAAAATGAGTGTGCCAATAGGTCTGTTCCTTCAACGTACACAAATATTATTTGACCTTTGGCTGAACGCGGCACCAGGCCTTTCCTTATAAAATTCCGGGCTTTATTGAAAACCGCCCTTTCCACATATATCGGTATTCTTGGATGGACACTGTGATCTATTTTCCGATCGAATCCAACATAAATCATATTCGAATAGTATTCTAATAATAACGTCAGATAATTATTTATTAATTTTTTTTTATATGTTCTTAACGACTCACGTTTATGAAAATATCTGAAACAAGCCGCACTCCCGAAATAAAACGTCATATTGGCCAGACGAAGGACCGTATCAAAATCGTACAGATTATATTTCCATCGCGAAAAAATCGAGCTCGGGTCTTCGTTGAATCCGGCCAAGAGGGCCGTATGCTGGGGTCTCGATTCGGTGGGGGGTTGAACATGAGACAAACCCCAACTGCTTTCGTTCTCTTTAATCGAACTATGGCATTAAGAAAGTTTGATTTGAAATAAGGTCTTACTAATCTTTTAATCTTTTAGTTTTACTTTAATCTGGCTCAAGATTTGTTTATAGACAGATGTTTTAGTATCATTTTTATGTTCTCCTTTTTATGTGCATGGCCTTTTTATTTGTCCAACGTAATCTTTGGGACAATTATTACATGGAATTTTATAAATTATATACATTTTATCTGAGGTACTAGATTTATTTTTATGTTTAGAGAAAGATAAAACAAATATTATTCATAGAATTGCATGTAACAAGTCATATTTGAATGAGGACCAATGATAATCAATCCATTCTTACAGATATAGATAAACCTATTGTTTTAGAAAATACCACAAATGGCGCGGTAAACGCCATCTGTAGTACGATGCTACATTTTAGGATTACGTATGCTCCAACAAGGTCAACTTATGTGGATATCTACTTGCTGAAGCGAATCCCGGCGTAGCTAACCTCAACGTGGTAGGCACGTTACCATAATCGAATAAAATAATTCGAAGTGGTCTGTATTCCGTCGAAACTGCCAGACGCGGATGGCGATTCCGATCTTTTTGGATCTCATCAGCGCGGCACAGTTAGCTCCGACAGAACACAGACCAACTTTTACCTGCTGTCTTGACAGCGCGTTTTAGAAAATACCAGAAATGACGCGGTAAACGCCATCTGTAGTACGATGCTACATTTTAGGATTACGTATGCTCGTATGTAGCATCGTACTACAGATGGCGTTTACCGCGCCATTTGTAGTATTTTCTAAAACGCACTGTTAAGACAGCAGGTAAAAATTGGTCTGACTTCTGTGGGAGCTTCCTGCGATGCGCTGATAAGATAAAAAAAGATCGAAATCGCAATCCGCGTCTGGCAGCTTCGACAGAACACAGACCACTTCGAATTTTTTTAAATCTATTGTGTTGAAGCAATACATTTATGACAAGAATTTTGTCTACGACTTACTGAAGAAAGGGGGTCACTGTTGAAAAGTTTTTCGTGTAGAATGCGGCAGCACTTAGCCCATCGGCCAGTATAAAAACGATTCTATTAGCCGGAGGCTTGACCCCTTTCACTTTAAAATGATTCGAAGTGTGCACGAGAGGTGTGGAAAAATAAATATCCAACGTGCATAGCAGTAGGAGAAGGTGAACTGTCAAAGACAGGATCACAAGGAATATACATTTTCGCCCTACAATAAATAATTAATAATGAAAATAATATGTTATCGATATGATAACAACAATTGCACACGATTTAAGTTAGAACAAAAATATCCTACCGTTTTGTGAACCGAATTCCATCGAAATTCCTTTCAATTTATTTTTTAATAAAAGTAGAAATTAACCTAGCACTTCAAGGGAATAAAACCTTGGAAATGTCAAATAAATTTTGTTTCTATTCTAGGTTGATATTTCATAGGTGGTGCAATTCGTGTAACTAGCAAAAGTCTAAGCGTATTTGTCGCATTTTCATAAAATAAATTACAAATTAAACGTCCAACCACCTCCCCGCGTTTACTCCACTGACGGTAACGCCGAAAGGATTACGAATTTTTAAAGATCCCTTACTACAAAGAAACTTTTAATAATCTCTTTTCAAAGTTCGAAATGAATTATTCGTGACTTTTCTTTTAAACACAATTTTGAATTTCTTCCTTTTGTTTGTTACAGGTGCCCCCTTTTTTATTTCTTTGCCGCATTTTTACAACGCAGATCCAGTGCTGATGAAAAATATAGAAGGGCTGCAACCCGACCCGGAAAAACACGATTCCTTCCTTAATCTGCACAAATTGGGCTTTCCGATGGTTGGTGTAAGTCGATTTCAATTGAACGTGTTGGTTAGGAAACCGTTTGGAATATCACATATGGACATGTTCCCTGAAGAAATGTATTTACCAGTAGCCTGGATAGAAATGGTACTTTTTATTTTTAATTGCTTGATGTTGGGCACATATTCACTACTACAAGACAGCTTTGCGTCAAATCGAAATGTTAAAGGTGTATATTAAACATCATGGTACGACGACAAAGTTGAATTTCTTATTTCGGTCATCATCACCACAAGGTCGTCAGTCCTGAGACTGGTTGGACACGTACCTTCACTCTTTTCTATCCTGAGCTAATCTTTGCATTTCCTTAAAACTACAACATTCTATATCTTCTACTATTTGTGAACAGTAATCTAATCTAGGTCTACATCCAGTCGTCTTCTATCCTAAATAAATGAAATCCTATAACATTGTTAGTTACTTAATAGTGGATTAATATGCAATATTAGGTTGTTCGGAAAGTCATTTCGTTTTTTTTTTGTGGAAATGAAAGAAAGGTTTCGTATAATAAACAAATACTTTATTAAATTATATATTGACCGTTCTGGTCCAACACCTTTTGCCATCTTTCTGGTAGTAGCATAATTCCACGCTCATAAAATTTTTGGTCTTTGCTGGCAAAAAACTGATCGAGGAG
>NW_020438955.1:75916-77862 GCF_000699045.2 Agrilus planipennis
AAATATAAATAAACATCTCGTTGATATTTTCAGTAGTAAATGGTACCAATAACAGCACATTTGAGCAATGCAATTGTAGTGGATAAAATGGTCAATTTTTCCGTGCAGTACTGTAAGGATTATACGCTCCTCACCGGTTAAGAGTTTGGCCGAGAGTTGTCTCCTTCCTTTTCTGGCCTAGTGCTGTTCCTTTCTACTTTACGCCGGTCAAACTGAGGGTCACATCGCTACAGAAAGTAAACGAAATATATATTGACAACGTTTCATATTGCAATAGTCTGGAAGGCCAAATGTGCGACCGTTTACGTAGGGTCACTGACAGAGCACAGTCAAATAAGCACGCAGTAGTGAAACCTGTGGCTATTTTTAAAAATTTGACTTCAATTTAATTTTTCAATGAAATTAGGAGGATGCGTGCCATTTCTGTAGTTGGTTTTGCAAAATGATAAATTTTTGTAGTGCTACCACCATTTTTTATGGATATGCTTAGGATTATAAGAAAACACAACACAAACGTAGTAAGTTGCCTGCTCTATTGTATTACACCTGTGGTTCCTTTGCGTTGTGACTATTTAGGTTATATGATCAAAATTTTCCGGTTTCACAAACCGTGGTCTATTGGGATTTATATTTCTTTCAGATGTTTCATTCTACTACGAAATTATCGTCGTCGTCTTCATTTCTCCTAAAATTAAAATGAATTTTCACATTAATATTTGATATTAACCCCTATTAAATGTCAAAGTGTTTCATAATTATAGTGTAAATATAGTTGCATTAGTTCGACAGATCTGTGACCAAATAAGTACGGTTTGTCGTTGTTGCTGTTGTCACCTCTTGTAGCCTAGTGGTCAGAGTATTGGTGCGTAAAGCCAAAGGTCCCGGGTTCGATTCCCGGCGAGGGTGTGACAACAGCAACAATTTTTCCCTCATTAATATATGTAATTAAGGTAATAAAAATCGAGGGATCGTTAACCTTGTAGGTGGGTTGGTCGTGGTTGCTGATGTCACCTCTCGTAGTTTAGTGGTAGAATGTTGGTGCGTAAAGCCAAAAGTCCCGGGTTCGATTCCCGGTGCGGGTGTGACAACAGCAACAATTTTTCCCTCATTAATTTGAGGTAGTTTGTAGTGGATAAATAAAAATAGGAAAAAAATGATTTCAAATTAATATTGTCTTCTATCCTGCTTCCGCCTCTATGTCTTTGACTAGCCCTTCATGCTTGGGAAGGTGTTCTACCAACCTATCTCGCCACATTTTTATTGACTTCCATAGAGTCCTCTGTTCTCCTATTCTTTCTAATACCTCTTCATTATTAACCTTCTCTATCCACGGTATCCTCATCATGCGCCTGTAACATCCCATTTCGAACGCTTCTAATCTCTTTTCATGTTTCTCACTAGTACAGAGCCGCGCTTCAAACGAACACATTTAACAATCTTTTTCGAATTTCTAAATAAACCGTCCGCAAGCACTGAAGTGACTTCTTTTTGTTGAAGGCGTTTTATATCTTTTCTTCCCCTTCCACTCTTAGTTATCTGACTTCCTAGATACCCAAAATCAAAATACCCAATTCTTCTATTTTTTCTTTCCATGCATAGCAGTATTTTTATTTTACTTTTATTTATTTTCATACAAACATAAGAATGACGTAAATGAAAGGTATTTGCTTTCTCTNGAAACACTACACCTTTCCTGTTGATTAGTTCTGACCTTCTCTGTTGAAGTGCATCATTCAGTTTGTCCAGCTGATGACAGTAGACTTCCGAATTAATGGTTGTGTTATCCGGTAAAAGCTCAAAAAAAAAACGATTCCTTTAAAATCCCACCAAACAGACAGCATCACCTTTTTTTTGGTGAATATCGGTTTTGGAATTGGTTTGAGCCGGTTCATCTTTTTTGCTCCATGACCTCTTGCGTTTGACGTTGTTGTATACAACCCATTTTT
>NW_020438955.1:78448-112479 GCF_000699045.2 Agrilus planipennis
ACAACAGCAATTTGAGGTAGTTTGTAGTGAGTAAATAAAAAATCGAAAAAATGATTTCAAATTAATATTGCATATTAATCCACTATTAAGTAACTAACAATGTCATAAGATTTCATATATTTAATATATATATGTAATTAAGGTAATAAAAATCGAGGGATCGTTAACCTTGTAGGTGGGTTGGTCGTGGTTGCTGATGTCACCTCTCGTAGTTTAGTGGTAGAATGTTGGTGCGTAAAGCCAAAAGTCCCGGGTTCGATTCCCGGTGCGGGTGTGACAACAGCAACAATTTTTCCCTCATTAATTTGAGGTAGTTTGTAGTGGATAAATAAAAATAGGAAAAAAATGATTTCAAATTAATATTGTCTTCTATCCTGCTTCCGCCTCTATGTCTTTGACTAGCCCTTCATGCTTGGGAAGGTGTTCTACCAACCTATCTCGCCACATTTTTATTGACTTCCATAGAGTCCTCTGTTCTCCTATTCTTTCTAATACCTCTTCATTATTAACCTTCTCTATCCACGGTATCCTCATCATGCGCCTGTAACATCCCATTTCGAACGCTTCTAATCTCTTTTCATGTTTCTCACTAGTACAGAGCCGCGCTTCAAACGAACACATTTAACAATCTTTTTCGAATTTCTAAATAAACCGTCCGCAAGCACTGAAGTGACTTCTTTTTGTTGAAGGCGTTTTATATCTTTTCTTCCCCTTCCACTCTTAGTTATCTGACTTCCTAGATTTCTTTTGTTTTATTGTTTTAATTCAATTAATTAACAATTAAACATCAAAGTGGGCATTATTTTGATCAACGGACTATTTTTATATTAGTTATAAATAAAATTCCCTGTATTTTTAGAGTATTTCTGAGGAGGAAATATCGGACGATCTCATGGACTTAATCAACACTCTGACTTTCACCATACCGAATACCGAATCTGCTCTGAAATATGGCAGTGTACTAACCGTCCTGGTTACCTTTTTTGCCATTTTGATTGTCCTCAGGAATCAGTGGTTGGAACAGAGAGAAGAATTAAGGATAAGCAGTTCTTATTAGACTAAAAAATATTACTCGTACTTGTAAATATGTTTGACGAATCTAAGTATTCAAAACAAAAAAAAATATGTAACAATTGCCATTTTATGGGAACGTAAAAATTTATTTCTTTCGTTATCCATTATTTCTAGTAGATATACAGGGTGCCCGTTATTGTAGAGGAATCTACGGAGATGTAAAAAATGTGCACAAGTATATTACACAGCTGGAAATATCACACGTGTACCAAAGATACTTGACAACGACAAAGGAATTGTTACAACTCCCTATACGACTACCACGTTAATGTAAAGATATTTTACATCAATTCCGTTTTTATTTCTTCGTAATATTTAAAGAAACACTCGACATGTTAGAGCTAGTACAGAATCCCATGAACCTTGACCGTCACAGTTTGCAGTTTATCTGTAGTTCACTAAAAAAGCACTAGATTGTCAGGTGCGATTGCGATTTTGTGGTGTGCGTGTGTTAGTTTGACAGACATCTGGTTGTATAGCGAGGCACATGGTTAACAGTCGAGTCAAGGTTTTCGTAATGTAGACTTTGCACAGGTGAAGGCTCATGACATTTTGAACTAGCTATACAGAACGTTTGTTTTAAAATGTTCTAAGACAGAGGTAGAATTTAATTAGAAATATAGATATGTACAGGTACCTAGGTGTAAAACATTTGTATTGAGAATTATATGTACATCCGTCCAAAATAAACGAATTAATTTTACAAAACTCATTTTATTTATTTAAACAAACCCTTTCAAAACTTAAAACGACCCGCCAATCGATCTAATAAAATATTAGCTATTGTTGTTTTGGTCAAAATATTTTATAAACAATAGATCAAAGTAATAGCGAAGAAGGTGAGCGCAGAGACGACGAAACGTGTCACGCTCGTGCCCATTTGTCTCCAAGATCCTTGATTTTTGACTGCGAAAAACAGTAGCAGCATTGCAATCCCGAAAAACAGAAGGAGGAGATTCAAAAAGTAACCGATTCTGATGTTTAGAGTTTTGACCATTACAAGGAATAAAACCATTAGTATAAAAAGAGGCACTACCAGTTTTAAACCAAAGAATACTGCAGTTATGCGACAATCGCACTGATCGTACACAAATGACTTGGTCCATGGTTTCAAGTTGCAACTGATGCTTGATATGTCTAGGACTCCGAAGAATCCAAGAAGTAACAGATATATCTGTATACTGTAAGGAATCTACGTATTAAAAAATAACCAGATTGTTAAATTGCCTATTAAAATAATAAAAAAAATTATGTGGTTTCATGAAACCATGATGCAAGTGAAACTTTTCGGATCGTAGGCATTTAACTGTAATTTCCGGAAAATTATTCTATTTAGGGTATTAAAATTAAAATCGCATTCTTAATCTTATCTTAATGATTGGAAAATGGGAATGATAATGGCAAGTCGCTCAAATCGCTCTGAGTTTCGCAGTCTATAAATGTAATTGTTCATGCACTTGCACGAATGAGTGAGAATCTACCGAGCGCCTTTCAGTTTTACCCCTACTCCGCGGCCGGCTGTAATGCGACATGCGATAGATGGACGAAAAACTTTGAGGCGATGTAAATAATGAAAGTTTCACTTTAAAAAGCATTTTATTTTCGTGCGCAACAGAATAAAAAGATATTGAAAGGCTGCGAAACCTCAAGATTTATCGCAGCTATTAAATGACCTACAATCTACAATGAATATTCAAGATTGATAAAAGTATACAAATACAAACGTCCTCCTTACATTTTGCATATTATTATCTTTGCAAATAGCAACAGGATTTTCACAAAACGAATTTTTCCATATTGCTCTCAACTGCTCAACACTCTTGAGTTCAAGAGCAATCCAAATAATTATAAACCAGGTGTACAGTAAAATAAACATCGGTTCAATCCCACCGCTTACCAGTAAATAAAGAGCCAACAAGGACGACAGACAATTAAGCGATCTATTTGCAATTACTGGCGGTGAAAAAAACGGAGACATCACGCAAAATGCTTTAAAATAAATGAATTTAATGAAATACTTGTGCAAAAAAAAAAAGAATACAATCGAATATTTATATTGGGATCCGTCAAATGGGCATACACCATCTGGTGGCAAAATTTATAACTCGAATAGAACAGTGTTCACCATGTAGTTATTAAGAAATATCGTCAATATAACCCATTGAAACTTTGTGGGACAATTTAAGAATGATTTGACACATGGAACCTTGTCAATGGTGTTCATAAGAGAAAAATTAACGTAGTAAGCAAAACAACATATTGATCTAAAAATAAGGGTAAATCATTTGTTGGGTTTGTTATTTTTTTTTTTTTAATAAAATACGGAATAAACTTACTGGTACCAGACATTATATTCCGTTGTATCTACCAGAGGTAAATAGAGAACTAAACAAATAAGAAATGCAAGATTGAGAAACCATACTCGAAGGAATAAAATACTTTTACTTTCCCTGTAAACAATATAAACGTTGCCCATAATAACAGCCATTTTCTATTGAAGCTCCGACAGAACACAGACCAACTTTTACCTGCTGCCTTAACAACGCGTTTTAGAAAATACCACAAATGGCGCGGTAAACGCCATCTGTAGTACGATGCTACATTTTAGGACTACGTATTCTCGTATGTAGCATCGTACTACAGATGGCGTTTAACGCGCCATTTGTGGTATTTTCTAAAACGCGTTGTTAAGGCAGCAGGTAAAAGTTGGTCTGTGTTCTGTCGGAGCTGTCTGCGGCGCGCTGATGAGATCCAAAAAGATCGAAATCGCGATCCGCGTCTGGCAGTTTAGACAGAATACAGCCCACTTCGAATTATTTTATTCGATTATGCTAACGTGCCTGTCACGTTAAAGTTAGCTACGCCGGGATTCGTTTCAGCAAGTAGATATCCATATCGTAATCCTAAAATGTAGCATCGTACTACAGATGGCGTTTACCGCGCCATTTGTGGTATTTTCTAAAACCAGTAGTTATATTTGATTGTTAAAACTTCGTTTAATGTGGTTGATTTGGCACGCTGATAGAACTACTTAGTTTGAAGACATTTTGCTAACCAAGAAATTTTTCTAGTACAGTCGATTGTCTAGTTGTCGCCCTTCCTATTATTTATTTATCAACAAGTAGTATTCGTTACATTCTATAATTTGAAATGCAGCAGAATGACAATTAAGAGAATTCGTTATGACTCCGGCTCTCGTTTAACGCATTCGTTCTTACTTCTGCGTAACTCTCGAAATGCTCTTCCATTTCTCCAATCAACGATCCCAACAATCTGTTGAACGCGTCCAAGTCCAAAAAGGCAACTTTGACGTCGCCCACGGCAAACGCGGATGCGGCTCTAGGTTTATCAGTGATGAGCGCCATCTCCCCAAAATAGCCTCCATTCTCGATGAGGTTAATAGGCGCGTACTCGCCGTAGTCGTCCAGAACGGCAATTTTCACGACCCCTTCTTCCACGAAGTACATCCCGTCCGGTTTGTCGCCCTCCTTTATTATTATGTCGTTCGGTTTGAATGTCATCGGCACCAGGGCATCCGCCAGGTTCATCAGGTCGTACTGGGACAGTTTTTGGAGAAGAGGTACATCTGCCAAAAATTTTTCGTACATTTTCCGTTTCAAGTACGTTGCCTTTAGGACTATTCGTTTAAACGCCATCCGTTCCATGCCCCAGAGGGTGCCCTCTGTTTCGGCGATTATTGTCGCATAACGGGGTTGGTTGTACAAGAGAGACAACTCCCCGAAACTACCTTTCTCGTCGTATGTCTTGATGAGGGTGGCCCTTTCACCTGGACGCGAGGTAACGTAGACGTTGTACACCCCTTTCTCTATGATGTAAAAATTATCTCCATCTTCGCCCTGTTTGATTATCACGTCGCCTGATTTGACGCCTTTGAAAAACATGGCGTCTAGGACTTCTTCGATATGTTTAGCGTCCAATGCTCTGAAGAGAAATATGTGTTTCAGTTCTTTCGATAGCCATGCGCGTTGCTTTTTTGTTTTTGGATGGACGACTTTTTCGTAATCTTCATCATCGTCGTCTTCAGGATCATACGTTTCGGCGAAAACGCATCGTCTGCGTTCGTTCCTGTTCCTGGGAGCGGGACCTTCGCTGGATGATGAGGACGACGTTGACGGATTTCGTCCTGTAGCTTCGTTTGGTACCACGACCGTCTTTCTTCCCTGTAAACGGCGGAAGAAATCGATGGTGTAGGACAGCACGTCCTGAGGCTGGTCCAGGAGATAATTCAGAGTGTAATCCAGCAATACATCTCTGACCTCCATGCTGGGATCGGTCTTTTTCTCGACGAAATTCATTGAACGCTCTTCGGGGATTTTCGGATAATAAGAATTTTCGCCAAGTGCAAACAAAAATTTAAATTAGCGATAAAAATTACCATGTGCTTCTGTATGAACAACCCAATTTCGTTTGCTAATTTATACCATTGGGACCATAAATTATTTAAAATACTGTTTATTCAATTAATTTTCTTTGAAACCCCTGAAAAATCTTATTGAAATGACACCTTCCAACCCATTAAGCTATTAACCGCGATAAAAATAAATACGACGGGGTTATATTATTAAACTGTCAATATTCCTTAATTTTTTGGCATCTAAGCATACGGTAATGTGATTATTTTTGAAATTGGCGTATTTTGGATTAAACTTAAGACCACCCATCTACGTTTAGACGTTCACGATTTTTTTTTTAATTCGGAATGCTTTTCATAATACTGCTAAATGCTTAATTTCCAATTAAGGTGTTTTTGGGTTTAAGCATTTGATTGATGAATATTCTAATTTTCCAGTAATTATTTAATCTGCAAGGCTTTACCACAACTTCTACTGACAAAATTGTTCCTTCTTGTGGTTAGTAAAAGTAATATAAACATTTGTAATTTATTTATACATATTTCGTTAAATAAGGTACAATCTCAATTACTTTCGACTACAACTGTACATGAATGTTTACGTTTCTATAAACAGCTGACGTCTGACAGGAAAACGTAACCTAATCTAACCTCGATCTCATAAATATGCCTAACGAAAAATGTTTATTTGCAAAACTAAATTTTTAAAATATACGTTACACCTTCAGTTGTCACAAATATTCAAAATGAGTAGCAGAAAGTTGTCAGGTAAACGAAATTATGAAGACTACGAAGGTTTTAAAAGGCTTGTTGACACTGCAAAGAACATAGTCGTGCTAACAGGTGCAGGAATTTCTGCAGAATCAGGGATTCCAGTGTTTAGAGGTGCCGGAGGCTTATGGAGAAAATACAAATCCGAAAATTTGGCAAGTCCGGACGCATTTGCTTCAAATCCAGCGTTGGTGTGGGAATTTTATAACTACCGAAGACACATCGCCTTCAATGCAAGCCCAAACAAGGTAAGTAACACTCAACATGTATTGATACAACTTCCGTATCACGGCTTTTTCGAAACGTTAATTTTTCTTTTTTGGAAATGGCCCAATTATGAAAAATTTACATAAAAAAATCGAGGGATTGTTGCTTAAAAAAAGTAGTCCATTGGTAAGTGTGATCTGCAAGTATTTAATAGTATTTAGGACAACGCCTAAGCGGGCAGAGTGCGATATTTCGATGGAAGGCCCATGGATAGAGGAACATAAAGGGGGAGGGGGTGTCGGGAACCTTCAACTTTTTTAAATAATAAAATTGAAACAATACTTTTTAATGACTTATTTAGGTTGAGGTAGGTAAAGGCAACACCAACGAAGCGAGTATTGTGGCTGTTTTTTCGTTTACAATGCTGAAAATTGAGGTTTGTGTGCCCCCCCCCACACCCTCACCAATATGCTCCTTGATTCATAGGCTTTCCATCGAAGTGTCACGCCCATCGTGGGCGTTGCCCCAAATACCATACTGCAACCTCTGTCTCTTTCTCCCCCCCCCCCCCCTACCTAACCTAATACAATATAGCCCCCTCCCCTTAAGGGGTTTTTCCTTCGTCCGCTGACATGTGGGGCTCCAAATACGGTATTTGCCTCCTTTTAGGACCAGTTCCAATCAATCATAAGTTTATCATAATTGCGAGATATTTTCAATCATTTCCAAGAAAGAAAAGTTAAGTTTTCGAACTTCTTCCAAAGGTAGTTTTTTAAGGCCCACATATCTTTGGCAGACTATGAGAAAAAGTGTAAAAAAGAAAACAGAAACCTCAGCATTGTAACGCAAAACGTCGATGGACTGCATTTGCGCGCCGGATCAGAGAAAGTGGTTGAATTACATGGGGCCCTCAGAAAAGTCTCTTGCACGAACGGAACGTGTGAAAATGTTGAAGAAAATTACGACGACCCCATCGTACCTGCTTTTGCCAATAGGGGGTGAGGTGTTGTTTATCGCCGACTGAATTATATTAATCGACATTGATATTATTTTCTAAACAGGGACGCTTCATTAGATCAAGCAGATTTGCCCGTAATTGACAGGAAAGATTTGCCCAAATGTAAGAAATGTGGTTCATTAGCAAGGCCCTATATTGTATGGTTCGGGGAAATGCTGGACCCAGACGTTCTCGAGGAGGCACGTAAGACTTTAAGATTTAAAGGCTGCTATTTTGAATTGTTTCGGTTTACGTGACTTGCAGAGTTATTGGTTGGAGGATGCGATTTGTGCCTGGTGATTGGCACTTCATCTGTCGTCTATCCAGCTGCAATGTTTGCCCCTTCGGTTGCTCAGAGGGGCGTTCCAGTTGCTGAATTCAATTTAGAAGAGCATCCGGCAGATTCCGATTTTGCGTACGTTTTTCAATCGAATATTTATATTATAGTATACCTACATAAAAAAATTTTAGGTTCCATTTTCCAGGGCTGTGTGCAACAACTCTTCCGAAAGCATTGGGATTGCAATAGATAAGAAACAAGGCAAAAATAGAAAACTATTTAGTGCAGAAATAGAGTCCCAGTATCATAATTGTAGACGTTGTGTAATAATTTCGTCGTTGTGAATTTCAAAAAAGATAAATCAAATAAAATTAAACTGTGATGAAACGTATGGTGTTTATTTATGATTTAACGTTCCAAGAGTCATATATTTAAAAAATATATATTAAAACATTACTTGTACAATGTAATTTAAAATTAGGTCCAGATGGGAGGAAATAGAACAAACCGATTGACAAAGAGTTGAACTAGGATACTCACATCAGAGCCACATCAGTCTTAACAGGGCATGGGGTAAAAGGATTTGGGTAGGGTATCGACATCGGGGTTAAATTAGTCTAAATAAGGCATGCCATAAAAGGGTTCGGATAAGGTATCACTGTTAGAGACATATATGGCTAAATAGAATATACTGGTAAAGAATTGAAATAGGGTAATAGGGCATGCTGCAAAAGGCTTAAGGTAGGGTAGTAGTAAAGCTGTAGGGATTCTGTGACAGTTCGATGGCCTGTCCATCCTCAGTACCTTACTGTGCCCTCTAATGGAACCTTGGAGGTCATTCTTCAGTTGAAGAAGTTCTTAAGAGCCTCTGGATTGTCCTCATAGTGTTATAACATGGCCAAATTAGTAATAAAAGAGAATGTCGTAAAAAAGCTCATGTAGAATGTCAACATCAATGTCAATCCGTCTAAATAGGGCATATCAAAGAAGAATGCATATGGAGAATCAACATTTGGGCCAGATTAAGCGATATACTGTCATCGGGTTGAAATGCAGCATCCACCTCAGACACACATCAGTCTTAAAGGAGAATGCCGTAAGAGGGCCTCACGTAGGACATCAATATCAATGTCCAATTAGTCTAAATAGGGCATAGCAAAAAAGGCAGATGGAATATCAACGTCAGGCGAAAATGGACATACCGCCAACAGGTTGACATACGGTATGCACCTTTGGGACACAACAGTCTTAAAGGAGAATGCCTTAAAACGCCTTCTGCAGGGCAACGACATCAATGCCCACTCAGTTTAAATAGGGCATACTAATAAATAGTGCAGATGGAGCATCAACAGTAAGGTCAAATCAGGCGAAATAGGATGTACTATCAGCGGGTTGAAAGACGGTGTCCATCTCAGGGAGGTATAAGTCTTAAATGCACGTGTAGGACATCTAAGTAGGGCATACAAAAAAAAGGGTGCAGATAGGGTGTTAACATTAGAGTCAGATAAGGCGAAATAGGACATACCACCAACAGATTGAAATAGGGTATCCATCTCAGACACACATCAGTCTTAAAGGAGAATGCCGTAAGAGGGCCTCACGTAAGACATCGATATCTTTGTCCAGTCAGGCTAAATAGGGCATAGCGAAAAAGAGTGCAGATGGAGTATCAACATTAAAGTAAGATCAGGCGAAATAGGACATACTGTCAAAGGGTTGAAATACAATATCCACATCATGAAAACATGTAGGGCATCCGCTTTAAATGCCTACTGTAGATAGGGCATACCTAAAAAGTGTGCAAATGGAATATTAACAAAGGTTCAATTCAGTTTTAATGAGCGTGACGCAAGGAAGCTCATGTAGGATATTGATATCAATATGCTCATTTAGTCTAAACAGGGCACCAAAAAATGTGAAGATGGAGTAGCGAGAACGAGTATGTTTGTGTGCGATCGGACACACGTGTGCGTGAATGGCTTATCGATTTGCCGACTAGCCGCGGGCTGGTATTTGTAAATGTGTGTGTCGTACCTGCGTTCTGGGAAAGCAGTAAATAGTTCAAACAAACTAACCGGATGTTTCCAGAAGGTTCCCGAAAGTAAACAAAATAGTATTTTGAGGAAGAGACGATTGCCGAGAAAAGTAGAAATAAATTGACCGTTGCAGAAGTGGATCGAGAAATAAATTGACAGTTATAGCAGTGAAATAAATAGCGCAGTGAATAGTGATATATCAACAGTAGTGTAAATAAATATGAATAATTCATAACCTAAGTTTAGTAATAATTTAATAGTATTTTTATGTTCTTTAATAATTAGTGTAAATAAATAGTTTTTGTCGTTATCAGTCTTAGAAGTTAATCTTGTTAAACCCACGAACATTACAATATCATAGTTGTGCATAAAATAAGTCTTTTATATATACCTATATGTAGCCATTAAGGATGGTAAATGTTAATTTAAATTATAGTTCTTGACCAATACAATACTTTTTCTAACTTTACATTGAACTAAACACTACAAATAAGACGGAGTAAAAGGCATAGAATATGGAACGGATATTTTTTCTAATATGCAAGTTGATCTGTGATTTTGATTTGTAATATAGTATTAAACCTTAACAGTGACGGATTAGGTCACGTTCGTCAAGGTCATAGGACGGATAATAGTACATACGAGGAAATTAATATATAATAGGCGTTTCTCAAAGGCATGCAATGCAATTTTAATTCCATACAGTTCATACGTTTAATGTTGAAGATTATGTTATAGTTGCTATGTAGCGCTATCACGCGAAAACTATTAACTAACTAAAAGGTATAATATTAATGTTCACAATCGGCTTATTCATAAGTAATTTAAGCGAATTACGAGAGCGAAACTATTGAAAAAAAGTGATTTCAAAAAATGCAGAAAGTTACTGTCGCTGAAGAATACAAAAAAAATAAGGAATTAACCAAAGAAGATATTCGAAGGGTGGAAGAATGGCTAGAAAAACAACCCCATTTACCTAAAATGGAAGGTAAGTGCTATAATTAATTTAAAGAAATTTCTAAATAAAATCTGTAAATAGTTGAAGTAACTATTTACAGGGAGGACCAGGTTGGATGTTTTCTAAAAGAATAATGTCTATTTCAAAAGAATAATAGGGCGTTACAATAACATTCTACTACTCTATGTTACGGTTACATTCAATAACATTGGTCTCCGGTTTACAAATCGTATATTTCTTATTTTAGAATTGGAGATAATTTTATTCCTACATAGTTGCTCGTATAGCGTGGAATTTACAAAAACCACGATCGATACGTATTTTACAATGAAAACGCACGCTCCTGAATTCTTTACCAATCGAAGTCCTGACCTGCCCTCAGTCAAACAACTTTTAAACGTAGGGTAAGTAATCAAACTAATTGATAAGGAAACAGGAATGAAACTGTATTCGGCTCTTAATTCACTAGCAGAGTGTGTACGAGGTCTATCGAAAAGTATCGCGAATTTTGTGTTTATTCAAAAAATCATTTTTTGTGATCTTGTTCAGCTCCTCCTTCGATGCCGTCTTTATCTCCTCAATTGTACTGTAGCGTCATCTTTTTTGGGAACAAGAAAAAGTCACAAAGGGCCAGATCTGGGAAATACGGTGGCTGCGGCATTTATAGTGCGTTGTTTTTGGCCAAAAATTTGCGAACAAGCAACGGTATATGAGCAGGGGCGTTATCATGGTGCAAAAGCCAATTTTTGTTCTTCCACAAATCCGGGCATTTGTAGCGGATTACTTCGCGCAAATTGCTCATAACTAGCAGGTAATATTCCGTATTGACCGTTCTACCCTGTGGCAAGAATTCATGATGCACCACGTCCCTGCAATCGAAGAAAACTGTAAGCAAAACCTTCACATTCGACCTAACTTGGCGCGTTTTTTTCGGCCGTGGCTCGTGCAGCAGCTTCCATTGGGATGATTGAGCTTTGGTTTCCTTGTCATAACAACAAACCCATGTATAAGAACAAAGGCTTTCACGGCCGCAATGCATAGTAGAATGAAGATTCGGGCTATAGGGCCGTGGTCTAAGTGAACTTCACGCTGGACAGAATAGTTCACTTAGCCCGAATCTTCATTCTACTATAAACCCATGATTCGTCGTCACTTATGACCCTCGGGAGCAAATTTGGGTCGTCGCGGACAGAATCCAACCTTAGCAATGTTAATGCGATGCTGTTTTTGGTCGAAATTGAGTAATTTTGGTACGAATTTTGTGGCGATCCGCCTCAAGCCCAACTCAATGGTAAAAGTCGAATGGTAGGAGTCAATCGATATGTTTATGTCCTCAGCACCTTCTCCAACGGCGATTCGACGATTGGTCAATACTATTTTCTTCACTTCATCAATGTTTTTGTCTGTTGTTGACGTGCCCGGAAGTTCGGCACGCTCTTCATCGTTCACATTTTCTCGTCCCTTTGAGAACATTTTGTACCACCGATAAAGGTTGCTTCGGTCCAAGGTAGCTTCACCATATGCCACAGTCTCCATGCGGAATGCGTACGCGCATTTAATTCTTTAATCCGTTCTTTCGAATAGGCCAAAAATCGAAGACGGAGCCAAAACACGTACAAGCAAAGCAGCTATCAAAAATTAACCGAACATTCAACATGGCCGACCTTGTCGGAATAAGTGACAGACATGAGTACCAACATAACTCCACAAAAAAATCGAAAATCGAATACACTCAACCCACGGAAATTTAAAATACGCGATAACTTTTGAACAGACTTCGTACGTAATTGTTATAGTAGGAATTAAATTAAAGGATTAATAATAAATAATTTNTGTGTGTAAGTTAAGTGTAAAATAATTATAAGAATTTTCTGTAGAATTATTATTTGCTAATTGTAAATACCATTCAGTTATAAACAAGCGATATAAATAAATTGTTATTTTTAAGAGGCCGAGACGTTGTTCAAAATCCGAAAATTATTGCACTCACTGTAACGGTCCTGTTTTGCTAATCTTCAATAAATAATGGCACCGGGCTATAAAGGAGATTTGTCTTATCCCTATAAACATGACAGAACTCTGCGTGGATGAATGCGTTGTTTATACCAGCACAATTGAATTATGACACAACGAAAGGGGAGCAAACCAAAGAGGAATAACAAAAAATGAAATAAAATAACCGAAAGACAAGCATACCATTGCATTAATTCTGTAAAATAAGCGACGTTATACAGTTAATACCCGAGAAAGAAGATGTCCTGTAATGAGAGTTATTATTGTCTTGAGGATTAATAATAAATAATTTTACAATGAATTGTCAAGATATTATATATTCAACGACAAAATTAATCTCTCCCTGTATCATACCCGAGAAAGAAGATGTCCTGTAATGAGAGTTATTATTGTCTTGAGGATTAATAATAAATAATTTCTTCGTAGTTTGTACGTCACCCTTCCGAAACCAACGCCGGAGGGGTACCGGGTGTTGTTTGCCAAATTAATGGATAGCGACCCCGATAATTATATTTTTTCGGATGCGTGCAAGGGTTTTGACATGAGCACTATGCTGCATTTGATCCAAGAAGGCACCGACAACGGCCAAATAATTCTTTTCGACATGAAAGGCCTCACGTTCGGTCATGTGACCAAATTGGGTATTGTTACCATGAAGAAAATGCTTTACTATTTACAAGTAAGTATACAAACACGATAAACACAAGCTATGGGGTGCTGAGGGACGACCGATGTGAAGCATGTTTCTTGGGCTATTCCACAAATATTAATTACAAATTTTGGTCATGATATTTTGTAACGAAAAACTGACAAACATCTAACCGTTCGTTACTACTAATACGTTAGATTCCGAATCTTTTTAAAATGATTCTTATTGGATGTATTCACCAGGTAGTAATTGAACCTATTCGTCATCTCTCTCTTTCTCTCTTTATAAGTAGCAGTAACTAAGATGAACAGAGATGTCCACTAACAAATTCATTTTTTGGCCAGCGTTGCCAGACCTAGAGAAATTTCCCTAGATCTTAGGGAATTTAAAGGCAGTCTAAGAAAGAGGGAATTTTTATTTAATTTATAATATAATTTAATTTTTGTGCCATTTGAATTCTTATTGTTTACGTGCCCTTTGAAAATGTCATTAAACACTTCGGAGTAACTAAAGAAAAAAACGACTCCCTTTTTGCGCTAAATATGATTTTTTGGTTTAAACATAAACATCTTTTTTTCTTCATTGCGAAGAGATACAAGGGATGATACAAGATTTTTGCGATAAGGAACTTGGTTCCAAAAAAAACTGATAAAAGTACAGGTGGCATGAGGTAAAAAACGTGAAGGAAAGAAAAACAGAACACACTACAAACGAATGTAATTTGTTTTGGCCAACGTGGTATCCAAAAAGATTTGCAGAGTCAGTCATGCGTATCACGTTTTGACTGATAATACTGTCATGGTCAATTGACCGTGACGAAATTTTCGGTCTATTGATAACAACATTTTTCACCCCAATGATTTTGATACCGTATAAATAGTGACGTTCGGAACAACCCCAATCATTCCTGTTTTGAATAGTGCTCGAGTAAGTGATCAAGATGTTTTATGGAATATTTCCGATCGCCTTCTACGCCGCTGTTCTACAACCGGAAGTTGAACGTCTACCAACGGAAGTTCTGGCCATGGTGTTCAGGTAAGTCATAATTATTGTTTTTATTTAATTTATTATTATATTGCAATTGTTATTGTAAATATTTTAGTCGTGTATTTTTGTTTAATTATTGATTTTTTTATTTTTCAGATATTTGGACGGAGATTCCCTGATGAAGGCCGCAAAAGCATCTATTAAATGGAGAAACGTCATACTGGGGGATCCGATTCTAAGAAAGACTTTGAAGAATAAGTTGAGGGATGAAAGACGAATGAGGATGGAATTCATACTGAGACCTCAACTAGGGGTTAGAGTGGAGCGTCCACAAGAACCGACCACAAGGATGTTTGGGAGAAACAGTTGCACCAACAAGAGGGTTGTGGTGGAAAGAAGAAACATATTCGAACGACCCCTTCAGTTAAATGGGGCGAGCATGAAACGGAGGAGAGAGGACAAGTTGGAGGTTCCTCATAAACCAAAGAAGTCAATGAGAATGTAAATTTGTTGTTTGTAAGTTAAATGACAGTGTATATATATATATATATATATTGTATATGTATATGTTTAATAATATATTTATGTAATTGTGATATTATTAGTAAATAAAACTTGATTTGAAAATTGACGTGTTTTTTATAACTACTCTTTCGCATAAAGTATAATAAAATATTATCATTAACTTACATTCATGCCCAGCACGTAGCCTATAGTGGGTCATCTGAAATCAAGGTAAAAAACAATTAATGCATGTCACATTTGTTTATTGTTGGGCAATCTCTTTTATGTTCTACATACGACAAAAATTGTTTATATTTTTCATAAGAACCTATTGGATAATTGTTTGAACCGATGCAGCGCATGTTATAAAATAAGCACCTTTTTGTCTTCTTATTTTTTCAAGGATGCCCTTCCAGTTCGATTGAAAGGTTTACACTTTATTAACGTGGTACCATTCATGGATAAGATAATGGCCCTGATGCGGCCATTTATGAGAAAGGAACTGCTAAGCGTGGTAATTTCACAATTATTATTAACGATAAATAATAAAGGGTGACACTAATTCGTTTCGTCTTTTCGCTTTCAGTTTCATTTGCACACAAATGGCATGGAAAGCTTATATAACTTTGTTCCCCAAGAATGTCTCCCTAAAGACTATGGAGGAACTGCAGCTAGTTTAACTGAATTGCACGGTGAGAACTTACTGACGACCAGACCGTTGTCCAGTATATTCTGAGATTTTTACTGAAACACTGAATTTGTTGAACACTATATTAACTTAAATTTTCATTTCTAAACATACTATTGGGATCCGTCAAATGGGAGGAGCCTAAAAACATGGCGCCGATTAGGGATAATTTATCGTAGTTCCTATAGTGTACCGTGCAATTTCCAAGTTTTTAATTTTAAATTACGATAAAATGATAAGTATTGACACAATATGTGATTGGGCTGACACTAAGCCTCGGAAAGGAAATTTCGTTGAAGGTGAGCGTGTTTTTAATGCCAATCACATTATAAAATTCGGAAATAACAAACAAGTTTACTGCCTACTTTTTACAAACTTCGGATTTAAAAGGTTCGTGCAAAGCCTATTTAAGAGAACGTTGCAAACACATTATTGCAACTTTGTTGTATTGCAGCAGGTAGGTTCTTAACCTCAAAATACTTATATCGTACCATTAGAATTGTGTTAAATCAATTACACAGGAATAAATAATTTCTCACTTTATAATTTTAGTATGATTCTAGTTTTAAATATTAAGGTTATGGCTGATGGTAAATACTTGCTGAAATATAATCATGTGCATTAAAATGACGTGAACAAATTTTTATTCCGGAATTCACTTCTTTGATACCTACTGCTTTCATCCAAGCTTCTATTAGTTTACTTTTTTCTCTAATTTTCCGAATATATTTTTTACATATATAAAACGGTTAGTTTTTATTGGAAAGTAGTTAATGTAGGTGAAGAGTGAAGATCTATGTCTGAAGTGCTATTGCAGCTTTTCACTGAACATATTAACTTTTTATTTGATTTAACTTTAGAAGAAAACTTCGTCGACTCCATCATCAAAAAAATTTTTACTTTTTTAACGTGTTTTATTATTTTAATAAACAATTTTACAATTTGCGTGCACATTTCCTATGTAAATTTTTCCCTCATTCGAGTTATAAATTTTGCCACCAGATGGTGTATGCCCATTTGACGGATCCCAATAGGTACATATACTAAATATATGAACTTGGGTGTCGAATACATAACAATATAAAGACACGAAACAGTTGGTCTTTCTAATCCTAACACAATCTTCGCATTTCCTGGAAACTAGAACATTAACTATTTCCTATTACTCTTGTTTCTGCTTTCATTTTCTAATGTGTTTCTAACTGATCTTTCATGAAGATGTTCTAGCATCCTTTCTTTCCTTTTCCTTATAGTCTTTGTTATAGTCCGTTTATTTAGAGAAAAGTACACAATAGCTGATCGATATGCGCGAACTGCCTTAATGGGCGTAACTGTCAAAAGTTATTTACGGCGCCAGAGGCTTAAGATTGGGTTTTAATCGGAAACATCTGGCGGTAACCGATCGGCCATATTCCTGGGACCAGCCTACGATCGATATTCGTCTGTGCGCATCGCCCGTACTGTACCTTTCTCTAAACGAACGGACAATATCATATTTTCCCAGTGACAAAAGAAGAGTACGGGAAGGTTCCGGAAATAACCAAGAACATACTCTATGACTCCAACAGAAAATACCCAGTAAAAACCAAGTGTTTTAAATGTGAAAACTGAGAAATATTTCTTGCGTATAAAATTTTAGTATGTATTCCTAAAGTTTTCACACTTTTAAAACTCACTTCCTCAATCCTGAGTTAGAATTATACAAAATAAAATAATCATTTTATTTGTTTGTCTATCAATTAACTGTTCAAATTGCTTATTTTCGATTAAATTATTAATAACAATGTAACAACAACTTCTTATCATCTGTTTCGACAACTTTGTTTTAAAAGATAAAAACCTTACAAACGTTTCGTCTTGGCGGCTTTTATCAAGTGGCGTTTGAACACTTTCTATATATAGAAATTCATCATTTGTGTCGTTTTGTAGAACAAGTGAAGAAAAACATCAACGAGAATGCAAACTACTTTGTCGAAGATGAGAAAAGGAACGCTGACGAAAGTAGACGACCAGGAAGGCCGAAAGTGTCTGGAGAAATTTTCGGAGTGGACGGGACATTTCGAAAGCTAGAACTCGATTGAGATCATGAGAATTTTTTTGAATTTATAAATATTATACATATACAATGTTAAGGTAGTCCGGTCGGGCATTGAATTATCACTGGTAAAAACAGCAAATAAATAAAAATTATGAAATTTATTTTAGAAAGTTCCTTGAAATGAAGGTGGGTGTGTGTGTTAGAAGCCTTTTTTCACTGTTGGGTTGTCTACAAGCAAACAATAATCATAATTTTAATCGCAAATATTAAACTACCTAATAAGTGTAACTTTGTATCATTGCCGAATTAATGATAAGCAAAATAAGAGCAAATAGAATAAATATCGACTAGATGATTAAAAATCATGTGATAACGAAGGAAATTTTTGTATACACTTATGTTATAATTATTACGATAACAAGGGATTCAATAATAAATAAATAAATACAACTAGGAATCACTACGTTAATCAAACTAAACCGGGGATATGAAATAATTCACACTACGCCGTGCTATGACCGTGTCCAAGACGATATTTGGCTATGCTCCATACCCGAAATGTGGAAATGCATTTGTTTTTGTCCAACCGACATATTGAACATCAACTTTTCTATGTTTTAGCTTGACGTAGCATGAATGCAAAACTCGACCTGGGTTCAGTAATATGAAAACAGCACGTAACATCACGGACTCGAAACGGTGTAGTGTGAACCATGCTTAAGCGTGGTAACTGCCGACAGCAGTTTTATCACTATCAGAATAAGACACCTCATTTTTTAGTTTATTTATATTAAATGCACCATCCGTTAACATGAAAAAATCGCTAACGTAAACAACTGTTGTTCTTTCATACATTTATTTTAATTAACCCTGTAGAGTGCAAAAACTCATCAAAGCAGACAGAACGTAGTACTACAGTGGGTAGTTGATTATCGACAATGTATTAATCGCCCATTTCGCGACCAGATAATTGAATTAGTTTTTTTCAATGATCATCACATGTTGTTATCGTTTTTACTTATTAGCAATATTAATATTAATAATATAAATAAAAACAATATTAGTAAACAAATAGCAATTTGTCGCATGTGATTTGGTGAGGATAATAAAAAACGAAACCGTTCGAGTGAATCACCTCACAAAGTTCAACAAACCGCTGTTGCTGCCGGTACATTATTCTTGCGGAAGATGTTGCCGCTAAGACGCGTTCCCGAATTGGAAGGAAAGGTGTATTACAAGGTTTGCGTTACGGGGAGACGTTACGATCCTATTAGGTGGAATGTCAAAAATTGATGAATTAATTACTGATTCGAATGTATCTTTCAAGTTAGTATCGTGTTGCATTTCAATCAGTGCTTCATGATTTTCATCAGGCATCTCAGAAACGTTGACAAAACGGATTGAAGATCAAGTTCTGGATACTTTTGTCCTAGCAGTCAGGAAAATAGCGATTAAATCCACATTTTTTAATTTTTTCAAATGGAGTGTAATGGCTCTTTTGTATTTCTACTTTAATCTCAGTTTAATATTATTCGGATGACCTCGTGGACCACTGCGGGTGCTTCCAGAACCACTGACCTAGGCAAATGCTGAGGCATCAATATTCCAGATAATCTTTCACTCTTTTCTGTCTTCACTTCGTCCGTGTCAGTTTTCTCACCCCAAACACCACCCTGCCGCTCATACAATTCCTAAAAGGAGGCTGAAGAGGGATTTCAATCCTACCCTCCGACGTGATCCGGAGGGAGTGGCCGCCCACCATCGTTAGTAGCTTGTAAGAATGAAACAAACAAGCGTTTTTTTTTTATGAAGGAACTTTGGTGATTTATTTTGGAAATCCTTAGGAAGGCTTCTGAACTAAGAATTAATTAGTTAGCCAAATAATTCGTTGCTCCGACTACAGAAATAACAAAGTGATGCTTCTCTATTTGGATTTAAAGTCATCACCATAAGGTCATCAGTCCCAAGACTGGTTGGATACGCACCTCCAGTAAAAAAAAAAAAAACTTTTGGGTATTTCATTCCCACCAGCCACTAATGCTGGTGGGCGGGCAGTCCCTCCGGACTACGCCGGAAGGTAGGGCGGAAAGCCCTCTTCAGCCTGCTTTCAGGAATCGTGGGAATGGGTGGGTGGTGGTTCGGGTGAGAAAGTTGAGACGGACGAAATGAAGACAGAAGATTATCTGTGGAATATTACTGCCCCAGCATTTGCCTAAGTGATCCAAGGAAACCACAGAAAAACTTGGACCAAGGCAGACGAACCCGGAGTCAAACCGGCGTCCTCCGAATGCTAAGCAATGGTCTAAACCTCTAGGCCATGCCGCTCGGTTCCTCCAGTAGAACAGCCCACATCCTTAACTATTTGCGAACAGTAATCTAATGTAGGTCCACCTCTACCCCTCCTAGCTCCTGTTTCTGCCTCTAATATGTCTCTGACTAGACCTTCATACCTGAGAAGGTGTGCTACCAACCTATCTCGCCTATTTCTTATTGACTTCCATAGAGTCCTCTGTTCTCCTATTCTTTCTATCACCTCTTCATTTCTAACCTACTCTATTCGCAGTATCCTCACCATTCGCCCGAAACATCACATTTTCAACTTTTCTTTACCGCCGTTTTCCGAACATAAAAGTTTCTTTTTCTTCTTCATGAAGACGACATGATCCTGCGTTACCCTCTGTTTTATATCTCTACTGCTCTTTCCATCTTGAGCTGTCTCGCTTCTTGATTTAAAGTATTAAATGTAAATATCAATAACGTATAAAACAATGTAAAATTGAATATACTGCTAATCACGGTAATAAATGTCTTATGGTGGAATTAAGAAAGCATGTGATCGACAATCTTGATTATCCTTCACGTAATAATAACACGTTTAGGAAAGTCTCGTGATAGACGTTAAGATAGTGATCGTTTCCTAGAAACGCGTAATCCTTTTGTATGTTCTAGTACATACAACATCAAAGTGAGATTTTCCATTTTCGTGTACTGGACAAATGCAAAAATGAATTCTTATTGTATTCCTTCGTCTGTCGAAAATTTTTTAAAAATATTTTTCTTTTATACACAAAAGGGGTGGGTTCACAACTGGGGGAGGGGGGGAAGAGATCGAAATTTAAAGGTAACATACTAGAATCAAATGAGGCTACATATCCCTCAGCCATTTCCTTTGATTTTAATAAAATAGTGAAACGTATTGTTCAGAAGTGGAACATGGTGTTCAGAAATGTTTATAAGAAAGGGGTAAAAACGAGGTGACCTGAAAAAGAACCCCTTCCGTATTTTATGTGGGGTATTGTTTGAGAGATCAGGTATTAAAAAATAGAATTTAATCTACAAATTTGCTTCAATTTATATTTAAATAGTCGAACTACAGTTATACATAATAGTAAGGTCAATTTAGGAAGGCGAACCATCACGACACGTATGTCTGTATGTACACCCCCTAACAATAATAACAGTACGAACTGCTGTTCTAAAACTCATGTCGTAAAGACTGACTGCTGTACTGCCACTGTCTATTTTTTTATCTATTATTATTAACTAGTCAATTAGTTGTGCGCAAAGCTAGAAAATTGACTTTCGACTATAATGCAAACTGTGCTTACTATTAGTTTAAGTAGGTACTTTTACACATGCGCAAATGCCGCAGACGAAGCCGCTCGATGCTCAAGTAGAAGACAATTTTTTCGGATTTCTTTATTACAGTGCATGCACATCCAAGCAACCATCAGTGGCTGCCGTGAACCCAGACCCGGTTGCGTTCCCAATAATAATAGCTTAGGCGGATGTCTATTTAACATCAACTATGTGAGTAAATACATATTTTTTTTTTGTTTGATAAGAGCATGTTCTACAGTTCCATATACCAAAAATTTTATTTGTTATTTATTTTATTTGGTAAATTAGTAAGCGGCTGATTTATGTATTATCAGTTAAAAATAAAATTACTAACGAGGCCTTGATAGACCCATGAGTGGCTAAATGGATAAGATAATTTACTGTTGCATGTATAATGAGCATCTACATACGCACATAAACGAGTAAGGCAGATTGTTCATCGAACATGAAAACTACACGTTTCTTTGTCGGAATATTTTTCTCATAATAGTTTTTATTAGTAAGTAAAAGTTCAACTTTTTTGTAAAATTTCAGATGTGATCAAGAGCGTGCCTAGCACACTAATAGTTGTAACATTAAAAAATATCCAAACAAAATATGATTAAGTTCGTTCGTGTTTAATTTAATGCTATTGTTTTCTAGTATCTACCAAAATTTCAGTCATTTTTTACGAACAGGTGCAGATACCTAGCTATTAAACAGTTTTTATTATTAATAAAAGTCATTTTATTAATCTGGGTTTGACATTTTTATTTTTTAATGTTGTTGTCCAGATCGTTTTGCATTTTTTTTTTCTCAAAAGTTCAACGTTTACCTATTACGAAATTTAAATAAAATATAAAACGGCTGTGGTAAATTATTATTAATTTTTTCTCGTATGTTGCAACAAAAACGAATTTATTTCTACATAAGCTGAAAGTACTTCTTTAACATTGTTAATGAAATGTTAATGTTTTTAAATCGTCATCATCATCGTCATCATAAGGTCGTCAAAAATTGATACAAAAATAAGAAAGAGAAACAAGTTCATTATGGCAAATTATAATTATTTGAAACACTAGAATTTGATTTTATGTAACATTAATAGCATTTTTTAGTCACGCATACTTATTCTAATCTAACTAATTCGAATCGACATTATGGAACGAATTTGAGAATGCAAATGTACAATGCAGAAAATTAGACAAGGATCATTATAATTTACGGCATTTAATTTCTGCAAAAAAATCGTACAAACAAGCGAATATGACTTTACTAATGGAATATTAAATTTGCTATCTAAATATTTTTTATTGTTTTGATTTTAATACGTCACAGGCATTATTCAATTGTTTCTGCCATCATCCACTTTTGTTTAATACTGGGGCGGCCACACATTGGCTTGTCAATACTGATCTAAATTTCGGCCAATCTTCAAATGCCAATGCCAATTGCAGTAACTATTTGCCAACATTTGTTTGGATACTGGAGCAGCCACACATTGACTTGTCAATCGTAATCTAAAGTTCGACCAATCTTCAGATGCCGAGGCTAGTTACAATAACGTTTCAAATATTTTTGTTTAATACTGGGGCAACCACATACTGACTTGTCAATATTGACCTAAAGTTCGGCCAATCATCAGATGCCAAAACTTGGAAAAGTAACGTTTCGGCAACATTTATTTAATACGGGGCGGCCACACATTGTCTTGTCAATACTGATCCAAAGTTCGACCAATCTTCAGATGCCAAGGCCAGGTACAGTAACGTATCACCAACTTTTGTTTAATACTGGGGCAGCCAAACATTGACTTGTCAATGCTGATCCAAAGTTTGGCCAATCTTCAAAGGCCAAGGCTTGGAACAGTAAGGTTTTGCCAATTTTTGTTTAATATGGGGCGGCCACACATCGACTTGTCAATACTGATCCAAAGTTCGGCTAATCTTCAGATGTCAAGGCTATGTACAGTGACGTTTCACTAACTGTTGTTTGATACTTGGGTAGCCACACATTGACTTGTCAATACTGATCTAAAGTTTGGCTAATCTTCAAATGTCATGGCTAGTTACAAGTAAGGTTTCGCCAACTTTTATTTAATACTGGGGCCGCCACACACTAACTTCTCAATACTGATCCAATGTTCAGCCAATCTTCAAAAATCAAAGCTAGTTACAGTAACGTTTCCTCAAATTTTGTGTAATACTGGGGCAGCCATACATTGACTTATCAATACTGATCCAAAGTTCGGCTAATCTTCAAATGTCAAGGCTAGTTACAGTAACGTTTCGTCAACTTTTATTTAATATTGGGGCAGCCACACACTAAGTTGTCAATACTGATCCAATGTTCAGCCAATCTTCAAATGCCAAGGCCAGTTACAGTAACGTTTCGCTAACTCTTGTGTAATACTGGGGCAGCCACACATTGACTTATCAATACTGATCTAATGATCGGCCAAACTTCAAATGCCAAGGCTAGGTACCTAAAGTTTCGCCAATACTGGTCGATCAAGTATTGGTCAAAATGGAAAGCGACACATTTAGCCAATCTTGGATTAATTTTGTTCATCAAGTCATGGTATAATATTAGCTGCCCAGTCTGCAGTTAATAAATTCCCAAAGCCTTGGCACAATTTTGAGTTAATATTCACCAAACCGCTAGCAAATTTTAGAATAATCATTTAGCAATTTAAGATATTTATGTAATCTGTCAAAAGTATCCATAAGTTATGTATTATGAATTAAATTTGAAAAAGAAATTCGAATTCTAATGATGAGGAAGATATTGGCAAGTCGCTGAGGCATTTTATCTTTAAATTTCTAAACATAGATACATGTACTACAACTTGTATTAGCAAGTGAAATTTGACGCAATTGTGGTTACAGGTATTATTACAACCGTTATTAAATTTAATACTAGTAATCTGCAAGGAGAAGCACGTTTGTTGAAATTGCAACAATTTTCTGCGATTTTCATTCAATTTTGTTGTTGTTGCATGAAATTAAACAGCGGAAAAAATAAATGCATCAAATACAATAAGTAGAGATACTAAACACCACAATATTTGAATACAGTGAATTGAACAAGTGTATAGCTCCTTACATAGTATTAAAAATGTTTTCATAATTAATTTTGTTTTATTTTCATTTTAAATTACATACTACAAAAATTGTGAAAGGGTACTTTGTTCCAGAATAACCATGAAGATTGTAATTCCATGGGTACAAAATGTCGTGCAGAAAACATTTAAAAAGAAGATTCTATATCGTCGTCTTCCGATCCTGGGCTGGTTACCAAATTATAACAAAAAGGACGTCATAATAGGTGATATAATAGCTGGAATAACCGTTGGTCTCATGATGGTACCACAAGGTCTTGCCTGTGCCAACATCGCTGGTTTGGCACCACAGGTAAGGACAACAGTTATATTAATTAGATTTAAATTTAAATACCNCGTCTTCCGATCCTGGGCTGGTTACCAAATTATAACAAAAAGGACGTCATAATAGGTGATATAATAGCTGGAATAACCGTTGGTCTCATGATGGTTCCACAAGGTCTTGCCTGTGCCAAAATCGCTGGTTTGGCACCCCAGGTAAGGACAACAGTTATATTAATTAGATTTAAATTTAAATACCGATATCCCAATAAATATTTCTTACGTAATTGATAGCGTTGAAATATACAATATATTTATATTATTATAATGAACAGAGGGCGATATGTCAATCAACAAGAAATAGGGGAATTAGGTCGATAGGACACCTTCTCAAACATAAAGGACTAGGTAGAGACATATTAGAAGCAGAAACAGTAGAAGACCCAGATTAAACTACTGTTCGCAAACAGTTATTACAGAAGAAGGTTGCTGTAGTTTCTGAGAAATGTAAAATTTGGTTTAAGACAGGAAGACATGTAGATTGTAGATGCCTGCCCACTGTTCAACAAGTCATTGGGCTGATGAACTTATATTGATGACGATGATGACGATGTAACGATTTATAATTCATAAACATACGCAAGTCAGCATTTCTATCGTCGCCGTCCATTGACCAAAACTAGGTCAAACATCGAACTCGGGTCAAACTGATGTTAGATGGACATTTTGCATATAACCCATGTAAATAATTATTGTATAAATAAAAATATTCCGAATAAATCAGTCTCGCAAATAGGGTTGCCATCCGTCCGGGTTTCCCCGGATTTGTCCTAGTTTAGAGGGCATCCGGGGAGCGTCCGGGGGGGCTTCATTTGTAGTCCTAGTTTAAAAATTTAAAGTCTTGGGCCGCCCGCCACACACGTAAAAGAAATCTAACTGATTATTAAAACAATTTGTAACAAACTGTAATAAGAGTAATAAGAATACACAGACAACTTCGAATTATTTTATAAGATTCTGTTTTGTTAGGTACATTGAAAATGATGATAAAGAATGACTAAATTTAATTTTAAGGTCTGAAAATAAATAAAAGGGTGATTTATGACATTTTCAACTGTTTTTTGTTACACTGACTATGTTTAAAAAAACCTGTTGACATGTCCTGGTTCTGGACTCTAAAATCCGGGGTTTTCACGCGTCTTGCCCTGGTTTCCAAATTTTAGACATGACAACCCTACTCGCAAATAGACTTCTTCTGACTATTGGCCTTGTGAATAGAATATAGTCACATCCTCCTCTAGCTCCAGTCTCGCAAATAGGCTGGAAACTGACATCTGTATCCGTTAGCGTCTCGCACGTTAAACACGTGTTATGTCAAAAAAATAGGGCATGACCTTTAGTTAAGAAATATCGCATTCTGTCAGCTCCATGACTCTTCAAGTATTGTAGCATGTTGCTGTATACTGATGAATTGCCACAGGTACCAGGAAGAAGAACTGTAGAAGACGTAGTGTAGTAGAAGAATGAGGAAAAGGTTAAAAATGAGATATTGACAGGAGTGGGGGAACAAAAGGCCCTATGGAAGGAAAACTATAGAGATCTGAATGTAGGGCACCATCTGAGACATGAGTTAAACCTTAGATTTGCTTAGGTACTGTTCGCAAATAGTTAAGTATGTGGGATATTCCGGTTTAAGAAAAGGCGAAGATTGCCTCAAGATAAAAAGATGCATGTCCATCCTGTCTTCGGGCTGATGACTCTATGGTGATGATATAATACGAGGGTGGATTGATAAGTTTCCGGCCTGACCAAGAAAAACAAGGTTTTTAAAAAAATTTTTTTTTTATTTCTCAACATAATCTCCTCCAAGGCTGATACATTTCTCATAGCGGTGTTCCAGTCTATTAATGCCATCTCTATAGACTGATTCGTCAAGCTCCTCAAAATAACCATTTACAGCTTCGATTACTTCTTCATTGTCCGCAAATCTCTTACCGCCAAGCCATTTTTTGAGATTAGGGAACAGAAAATAGTCACTCGGGGCTAGGTCTGGAGAGTAAGGAGGGTGCGGCATCAATTCAAACTTTAGATCGTTGATTTTAGCCGTCGCAACGATTGACGTGTGCGCTGGTGCGTTATCGTGATGAAACAAGATTTTTTTCTTCGCCAGATGAGGTCGTTTAATTTTCACCTCGTGGCTCAAACGTTGCAATAAGTCTGCGTAGTATTGACCAGTGATAGTATTACCCTTTGCAAGGTAATCAATGTATATAATACCTCTTGCATCCCAAAAAACAGTAGCCATAACCTTGTTCGCCGAAAAAATTGTTTTTGCCTTCTTTGGAGTTGGTTCCCCTGGTCCAATCCACTGTTTAGACTGTTCTTTGGTTTCAGGAGTGTAGTGGTGGACCCACGTTTCGTCAACGGTTACGAATCGACGCAAAAATTCGCTTGGATTACGCTTATACAATGACAAATTTGCGGTAGAAATGTTTTTTCGAATCAATTTTTGGTCGACTGTTAGCAAACGCGGCACCCATCTTGCACAGAGCTTTTCCATATGCAAATGTTGGTGCAAAATATGTTGCACACGTTCATATGACATCTTACAGGTCTCAGCTATCTCACGCACTTTCAATCTGCGGTCTCCCAGCACTATTTGATGAATTTTTTCGATCATATCTGGAGTTGTGACCTCAACGGGGCGTCCTGAGCGAGGCCCATCAGAGGTGCTCACACGACCCTTTTTAAACTCGGAAACCCACTGCTTAACGGTTGAATATGACGGGGAGGATGTCCCCAGTGTTGAGTCCATCTCTTTTTTAATTTCCTTCGGCGTTAACCCCTTCAAATAAAAGTATTTGATGACAGCACGATTTTCCTGCTTTTCCATTTTTACGAAAACCACAGAGGCGTCTTGTTCAGCGTGCTGTCAAACCTACACTAGCAAGGAGATCGGGCTGAAACTATAGCTACAAGCTATCCAAGGATGGTACTATAGAATGTCACCTCAAGGTAGGCCTAGTGGCGTCATCTCTTGGTTAGGCCGGAAACTTATCAATCCACCCTCGTATGAAAAGATGGCTGGAAGCATTTCTACGAATTTCCCCATATCACAATAATATAAACAAAGTTTTTTTAAAAAATAAGGACAGATTAGAACTTCATTTATTGTTCTTTTCAGTATGGTTTGTACGGCGCATTCGCGGGGTCCTTCGTGTATATAATTTTCGGAAGCTGCAAAGACATTTCCATGGGGCCTACGGTGATTGTATCACTTCTGACGTATCAGGCTACGAATGGCAAAGCACCTGAATACGCAATATTGCTCTGCTTCCTTTCAGGAATCATACAACTACTGATGGGGATATTCAATTTGGGTGAGTAGACAACATAATTAGACCATGAATACAATGTAATAAATCTGAGTTAATTTAGTTTGTTTGGGCAGCATAGGTTTACTAAGATATAAATTTTATTTGTGGTTTCTAAAATGTGGGTTTTGGAACTCGCCTGGAGGTTGCATAATAGGAATTCTTTAAATAGAAAAATTGTTCAACGAAGGAAATGGCATGAAAATACATGAATTGAAAATATTGGTATTAGTAGTAGGAGGACGAGGGCGTAATGCGTAATGCAAGTCAATAAGAAATAGGCGAAATGGTCAGAACAATAATCTCAAACATTTTTATTTATCATCATCAAAAGGTCGTCAGTCCTAAGACTGGTTGAACACGCACCTCCACTATTTTCTATCCTGAGATAATCTTTGCATTTCCCCAAAACCAGAACATCCCACATCCTTAACTATTCGTGAACAGTAATCTAATCTAGGTCTACTTCTACTTCTCTTAACTCCTGTTTGCGCCTCTAATAAGTGATAAGCTGACTTCATGCCTGAAGTCCTACCAACCTATCTTTTTACTGACTTCCATAGAGTCCTCTGTTTTCCTATTGTTTCTAATATCTCCTCATTTCTAACCTTCTCTATCCACGGTATCCCCATCACTCGCTTGTAACACCCAAATTCGAAAAGGAAGCTGTAGGTTAAGGTTTGCGTTACAGGGAGGGGTTCCTAGGCTAGGCGTTAGTCCTGTTACGTGGAATAAAGGATGTTTTGATGGATTTTGCGCAGTGTAATTTATAACAGTCCCTAAGGGATTATCATCTTCAAGACTAATTCCTGACTCGAATGTATCTTTCAAGTTACTATCGTGTTGCATTTCAATTACTTCTTCATGATTTGTATCAGGCATCTCAGAAACGTTGACAAAACGGATTGAAGATCAAGTTCCGGATACCTTTGTCCTTTTCAAGTTTTTCAAATGCAGTGTAATGCTCTTTTGTAATTCTACATTAATCTTAGTTTAATATTCTTCGAGTGACTTTGCGGGCCACTTTGGGTGCTTCCAGAACTACTGAGCTAGTCAAATGCTGAGGCATCAATATTCCAGATAATCTGATAATCTTTCGCTCTTTTCTGTCTTCACTTCGTCCGTGTCAGTTTTCTCACCCCAAACACCCTGTCGCTCCTACGATTCCTAAAAGGAGGCTGAAGATAGACTTAAATTCTACCCTCCGGTGTAATCCTGAGGGACTGGCCGCCCACCATCATTAATAGCTGGCGGGAATGAAACAGCCAAGGGTTTTTTTATGAATGAACTTTGGTGAGTTATTTTTCAAATCTTTAGGGAGGCTTCAGAATTAAGAAGAATTAAATAGTTCCGAATAATTCGCTGCTCTGACTCCAGAAAAGAGAAATTGATGCTGTTCTATTTTGATTTAAAGTCATCACCATAAGCCCATCAGTCTCTAGACTGGTTGGACACGCACCTCCACTATTTCCGATCCTGAGATAATCTTTGCATTTCCCTAAAAGTGGAGCATCCCACATGCTTAATGATTTGTGAACAGTAATCTTATCTAGGTCCACCTCTACTTCTCGTAATTCCTGTTTCTGCTTCTAGTATCTCCTTGACTAGCCCTTCATGTCTGAGAAGGTGTCCTACCGATCTATTTCGCCTATTTCTTATGATACGTCCCGTTTTCTGACCTTCTACATCCACATCATTTGCCCTACAACACATTTCGAACTCTTCTAACCTTTTCTTTTCTGCCGCGTCCACTACCCGTACAGCGTCGCGCTCCAAACATACACCTTTAACAATCTTTTTCAAATTTCTAAATAAACTGTCCGCGAACATAGAAGTAACTTTTTTTATATTGAAGGCGGCTCGACCCTACGCTATCCTTTGTTTCATATCTCTACCTATCTGACTTCCTGTATGCGAATTTATAGAAACCATCAATGATTTAATTAAGGATCAGTACCTACTGACATTTCACTGAAGTTGAAATTTACCTATAGACTACACAGTTTTCGTGTTTCAATGCTAAACTCGCTTTTCTTTATGTTTACTAAAAGGTTTCCTTGTGGATTTCATATCAGGGCCAGTCTCGTCAGGATTTACGTCAGCAATGGCCCTGATAGTGACCGCATATCAGGCAAAGGACATTTTGGGTCTGAAATTGCCTGGAACAACGTTCGTCGAAGTCTGCTACAACATCTTTTCCCATATTACCGACATAAACGTTTGGGATACCGTTATGGGTCTAACGTCCATTGCAATATTGGTTTTGATGAAGGTTTGTTTACGTTTTCAAGTTTTACTTATCCCTATTCTTGTCTTCGAAGATTAATAGTAGCTACGAGAAACAGTATGTTTTTTTTTGCCAATTTAAAATGAGAAATGTTACAATCAAAGCCAAATTATTGGTCTAATCTGGCATAAATGAAACACTATTCACAATTTCGCATCTTAAATTAGAATTTAACTTAAACATGGTAAAATAATGATTCGATATGAAGATCCATGGATTAAATCAACTGTTCGGTTCAAGCCTTTCGTCGGCAAGAGCGGCTGAGTCTTGAAGTTTCGGCAACGACTGAATGCTGAAACTTCGAGCGCCTAGCAGTTACCCAGCCCTGCTCTAAGTTTTTCTGTGGCTTCCTTGGAACACTTAAGTAAATGCTGGGGCAGTAATATTCCACAGATAATCTAATTACTCCCTTCTGTCTTTTTTTCGCCCCGCCCACCAGCATTAATGACTGGTGGGAATGTACCATTCTTCCATGGATTTCGGCCTTGAAAATCAATGATCTTGTACTTAACTTAAATATACTTCGGGAAATTCAAGAAGGCGAAGTCGACAACAAATTATCCTATTAATCCATAGACAAAAATTTTCAGTCTCTCAGAGTTTTTTAGCGTCTCTCACAGTCTCTCAGTTATTAAAATAGCTACCGTTTTGCCCAATAATTTGTTGAGGACTTTGGCTTCCCAACTTGACCCTAACTTATACTAACATATCTACAGTAAATTATCCCAAAGGTATTTAGTTCGCGGAAATCCAATTCCAAAACACTACCAGTGGCCGAAACCAAATCAAAACCTACCAACAAAATTCAAAAGGTATTTGGTCACGTCTTGGGGATGCTTTTCAACTGTAGAAACGCTCTCATCGTGGTGTTGTGCAGTGTTATAGCCTATTGGTCTTTGAAGTTCTACGAAGACTCCCCTTTTACATTAGTTAAAGACGTTCCATCAGGATTACCAGCGTTTTCCTTGCCACCGTTTGGTTTTGGCAATGGTAACGAAACCACCACCTTCCCCGAAATGGTTTCGAGTTATGGGTCAGGAATTCTTGTAGTTCCACTGTTATCATTGTTGGAAGACATTTCGACTTGTAAATCGTTTGGTAAGTTTTTTTTTGCGAATCGTTCTTATATTATAGATACTTTCATTGTTTTTAACAGCAAATGGGAAATCGGTTGATGCCACGCAAGAAATGATCGCGGTAGGCCTTTGCAACGTTGTCAACTCCTTTGTACATGGTCATCCCGGAAGTGGGGCCATGGCTAGGAGTGCCGTTAACAGAAGAAGCGGCGTCCGCACCCAAATGGCTTCCCTGTACACAGCGTTGTTGGTTATAATAGCCCTGCTGTTTTTTACCTCGTCCTTTTACTACATTCCGAAATGCTGCCTGGCAGCCATCGTTATAGCCGCCATAATCTTCATGGTGGACGTCAAGGCAATTGTGCCAATGTGGAAAACAAAAAGTGAGTAGATTGTTTTGTTTGTAGCAACGATGTCACTCACTTAATTATCATTTGTTTCAGAATCTGATTTTTGGGTTGGTTTAGCTACGTTCATAGCATGCCTTGTTATACCCCTCGCAGCTGGAATTATGGTAGGGGTGGTGATTCACCTACTTTTCATCCTTTATTATGCATCTAGACCCGAAATATACATCGAAACTCAAATGGTAAGGCATTTTTCATATATTATATGAAGGCATGATTAGTAATTTTCTTCATATAATGCCAAAAATTATCAGAAATGATTTTGAGCAACATTATTTTCCCATATTCTCCGCCACTGGTTAAGACCGCGATGATAATAAAATTGTTGTAACAACGGTATTACACTTATTTCATAAAGACAATTGCAATTGCCTATTAAATCGTAGATAAGTGAAACATTTCCTTAAAGCATATACATTTTATATGTGCATGGTTAACCACGTCCCTATAGATACGAAGTCAAATGGGCAAACACATAATGTCAAATTTTGTTTTCATTGTTTCTTCGGCTTACCTACACATGCCTTGTATATTTCTGTTAAAGTCAACGACAATAGAAACAAAAGTAATGACAAAAGCAACGTTTCTTTCGTTTTTTATACAAACACCCACATCAAAGGAATGGCGTGGACATAGAGTGGTTTAAACAGCATGATTAAAATGGAGGAGATTATTTACTGTTTCCATTACAAATAGTTTCTCCTTCCGATTAAATATTCTACCAGTTAAATGTAAAATAAATCAAAATATCTACCTACTACAAGACGAGCTCGTGATTACCGCGTTTGGTACCTTCACATAACCTCACTTTACAAAGATTACTTTATTACTTTTGTACATTAACTTAATACACCACCACATTTCAACGGTTTTTACCATAAAATGAATTGCTCATCATCAATTAAAAGTTTCTGTGACACAAATTCTATAAATACATACAACATATCTAACTTATAACATACCTACCTACAATTTCGACATTTTGTTTTTCATAAAATTAATATGTAGGAAAGAAAGATCATACTTATGAAACAAATAAGAAAGTAATAGTAATTAAACTTACCATTCTCTGGGTAAAAATGGAGAAAACGATTCAATTTTATGTTCACCATTTACCTGATAAATTTGCAAAACCCACCACGTCTAAACGATAACGTCTATTCACTACCGCAAACCGCACTCAACTGATGCAGAAATGATTCATGCTCTGCTACAGCAACTGTTCCATAGCACCCTATTGGTCCTATGTTTATTTCCACTTCCCTACATTTTGTTTTTTGTATACATAATTATTAATGAAATATGAAATTGATGTTTATTATAAATTAAAACTTAATAACAGTTAATCGTAATAAAAAACAGTAGTTTTACCCTAAACTACCATAGAGTATCACGAATTAGATTGTTGTTATACAGGGTGTTTGGGGTTGTATTATTGCATATAACTGTGTTTGGTATTTCAGACACCATGTGGAAAGAAATACCTGTTGGTGACACCCGACAGATTTTTAGTTTTCCCTTCGGCTGAATACGTTAGGAATTTAGTTACAAAACACTCTGTATCGCAGGGGATTCCCGTGATTATAGATTGCCTTCACATTCACGATAGCGATTACACCACTGCCACCGCTATAAGAACTTTGATTTCAAGTTTCTCTACCAGGAACCAACCCCTGTTCTTCCTTAACATTAAACCCAACGTTTTGAGCATGTTCAAGGCGACATCGTCAGACGAATTCGTTATACTGAATTGTAAAAATGATATTGCAAGTGTTCTTTAAGGGAACAATGGGAGACGTTTTTATTAGATAGATAGTTCCTACCTGTACATATGTAGTTTATTATTTATATTATTGTGATGTTTTTTTTTTTTATTTATTAGACATGTGCAGATATCTCGATGTATGTAAATAAATAATTAAGATCTCAACTGAAGATTATTTATTTCTTGTTTGAATAATAACAATAGCCTATTTTTTTACATTTTTAATTAATAACAACAGTTTTATCACACACAATTCATTTGTCAAGAATTAAAATTATTATTTATAAAAAATTGCACATCGTTGTAGTGATGCTTTTTTGTTTCAACAATTAATAAAAATAAAAAAAGGAATATACAGTTATAAGTAATTGTTGTAATTTTCTTAAGAAGATATCACTTTCTTTTTTTTTATAAAAATTTGATCTTCGTTATTTACATGATTTTTAGCGACAATAAATTAGGAAAAAATTACTATACAAAATTACGTAAAAAAAAATACAAACGTTGGTTTTAAAAATTATCTGTACTTCTATAGTATGGGATTGTGAATACCCCGATGTTGTTAC
>NW_020438955.1:112687-121022 GCF_000699045.2 Agrilus planipennis
TGTTTATATTATTTACAATATCAGAAAAAAGCCACAGAAGAAAGAATAACAAGACTACCTATGTATTGAGAATTAGATATGATATATATATATATACAATAGGATAGAAAAGTTACTTACAAGGGTGAAAACATATTTTAACATTGTTAGATATCCAACTGTGAGGTCAGTTCCTTTTTTCGCAAACTGTTTAAAAAGATAAAGTGCTGTTAGTGTGTTAGTGTTTTGTTAAAAACAAAAAATCTATGAACTACGTTGTTAATAAAAAGAAAAAAGAAAAAAATGAATGCGACAAGTGCACAAAAAAAGGCATTTATATATAGAGCGTGTTTATAAGTACTTTTTGTGTACTATTTACAATAAAATAATTTACAACTAACTACTCGTTCTTTTATGAAGGCTGTTTAAGCATAGCTGCATGGCAAATTATATGCATGCATACAATACGCATACAATGTCATATTTATATTTGAGCACACCCCGTATTTGCACTACTTATAAAGATACAGTCCGTCACAAGCAAATTTTTATGTTAAAAAATAATTGAATGAGAATTTAGTTTTTTCATTGATAATCAGAGAAATGGAAATTATAATCATTAATTAAAGTTTGAGCGTACGTTGCAAGTCTACACTATTACGCAAAAAAAGCCACCCAAAACGAAAGCAGAAGATAATAATTGAAAAATGTGGAAGAAACAGAGCCGTATTCACCTAATTCCAACCATTATCTACTTTGAATGAACGAAAAATAAAGTTACAACAAAATTATGCCTTTAATAAATATCCAAAACTAGCCACCTACTGAATATTTTCTTCTATGTACAACAGTGATAACATAATATAATTAAAAAAAACTGTGTAGTGCCGTGATACACCCGGTAGAAACCTAGATTCTTATGCTATTTGAAAATTATTAATTAATACATCCGAATGCGCATTAATTTTTTGAATTAATATATTCACTACTATAGATAACCTCAAATTAATGAGAAAAAATTGTTAATTAATTCATTTTACTGTATTACATTAATCCTACAAAAATTCTTCCGAAATATTAATTAAGTTAATAATTTTAATCATTTCATAACGTAAAATCTACATTGTAGCTAGTTTTGGTAAGTAATGAATAAAATACATAAACAAGCACATTTACCCCACATATAAACGCCACAATGTGTCCCCTTAGCCTATGCGTCGGGCAATGACCAGCTAAAATGTAAAAACAGTATCTCATTGTATGATAATGAATAGTACAGTACTATAATAACTCATTCTTAACACTCTTTTATGTAGTAACCGACAAAATGTAATATTACTTCACTGGTCGAGGTGCCGGGACAGTTTAAAACAAAGGGTATAATTTTCCTCTATAATTAAACACATTGCACAAGCTGGAGCTTGCCTTGAGTAGAGAGTAACCTCCTTGGGGGGTGAGGCCCCGGGGGTTATCATGCTTTCACAGACAGTTGTTGATTATTGATGTAATTAGTTACTAGAAATTCATTATTTGCAGTTTTTTTTTTTTAGATAAAAGCCCGACCGGGAATCGAACTCGTAATGTTCCAGTTGGAAGACCGCCGCGTTAGTTGCGAGCTGCGTCGGTCTTCTCTAATTTGCAACGCATTTTTGTATTACGTATTAGAAGCGATTTTCATACCACACATTGCTACGTTTCACACCGAACAATCACAATACCTATTGTTATTTCAATGCTGGTTTTGAATGGTGCAACAAAAAAAAAATCAAAATTTCTTACCTCGAATAAGCGGTGGTGTTGGAAGCCAATTTCGAATCGACGGGTCCAATGACATATTTGTTCACGAATTTGTACTTTGCAATGGTGGTGTACCCCATTGAAACGATCATGTGTATGACCAGATAAACGCAAAATATGAGATAGAGGATCCCAATCAAAATTACGATCATTAACCAAAACCAGCTCAACTGAAGGTCGTTGACCGTTTCGATGACGAAATATGTGTTTATGCTAATCACAACCAGACTTAACAGGGTCGCCACCACCTTGTTGCCCCTGAGATGGCAGATGGGAGAAAAATTAAATAAAAGAAGAAATAGTAGAAGTAATGGGAAATAAGGAATGGGGGAGATAAAAATTGGGGCAGACAAAATAAGTAAAACAAAACACAGCCCTAATTGAATTTACGAAAGAAAAAACAAAAGACTGAGGAAAAAAGTTAGGGAGGCAGGTACACAAGTGATCAGAGGATTAAAACCAATGGGAGGGAGTAAAAAGAGATCGGCAGAAAGAAACAAAACAAGATTGGGGTCGTATTTTTGGAAAAAAATTGAAACGTTGAAGAGAAAAGTAGAGGAGACAAGTAATAACGTTTGGAAGTGGGAAAGAGAGTCAAAAAAGAAGGGAGGGAGTAACTTACCATCCATTAACGAACAGTTCTCCCATGATCTGGGGATTACTGGTAAATGCGATGGTCGGAATTGTTGCGAAGGGCAATTGAAGACTCATGACGGCGTTGAGGACGTCATTCATGCCTGTCAGGTCTTCTATTTGACTGAAGAATGCCAGACAGAATGTCGGTATTATGGCGATGGTTCTGGTAAAAAGTACTCTCTTCCATCTTGCCCATTGCAAATTGAGGAAGCCCTCCATGGTAAACTGACCCGCGTAGGTGCCTGCAAAAAAGGTATAGACAAACTTTTGGCATGCCAAAGGGGCCAAATAAAACCAAACTTCATCGTGTCGTTAGTGTCAAAACATTTTTGTTTTTATAAAAGTTTGGGACATTCTTTTTGGTTTATTGAAGTGTTGTCACTCTTAGGTGGGCAAAATCAATCGATCGAATCTGTTTTTGGGAAAAATTAAATGAAAATCTTTCCGTCAAGGCGCACTACGATTGATTAATATTCATTTTAATTCTTAATTATCGATAAGCCGACAAAAGTGTAACAATTGTTGAAGGCGATTGTTTTGTCTCTTTGAAACAAATAATGCTCACTTTGTGATTGGTCAATATTATTTTCATTTTTAATTAGTGGCGTTGACTTGCGATTGTTACAGGCGATTCGTCTTTGTTTTCGTCAAACAAAGGAAGACAATAACTGCGATTGGTCAATAATTTTATTTTCCAATTATCAATTACTCAACAACAGAAAACGGAAAAAGAAAAATCTTAGATTCTAGTAAAGAAACCAGTTGAATCTATACTTTTCCAAAAATTTACTTTTGGCAAATTTTGTAGTTACAATGGCATATTGTTATTCATTAAAAAAAAGGTAGATTGAAGAATATCAACGACAAAAATAACTTACCAGTCATAGTTGAACTCTGACCAGCTGCCAAAATCCCAAGTGCCCAAATATACATCGCTGCAATGCCATACGTGCAACCGAGGAATATACCACCCTTATATAAATCTGCACTTACATATTCGTTGTTATCCTGAAAATAAAAATGCCCTCAAATCTGAAATAAAATTACCCAACAGCCCTCTCTTTTTACATCAAATCTACAAATCTGATACGTCAACGGTAATTCGGACTACATACAATATGGCGGACGCTGGTCGCCATGACACTTGACTCAAAAACAAATGCCTGCTTTTACTACTGTATTGCATTTGAAAACATTTTAGATTCCAAAAATGATTAAATATTATACTTAATTATAGTAAGAATGTACAGTTTGCAACTTTTGTTTTTGTTTTCGCAAAATTGTAAACAATTGTCATGGTCAATTGACCGTGACGAAATTTTCGGTCTATTGATAACAACATTTTTCACCCCAATGATTCTGATACCGTATAAATAGTGACGTTCGGAACAACCCCAATCATTCCTGTTTTGAATAGTGCTCGAGTAAGTGATCAAGATGTTTTATGGAATATTTCCGATCGCCTTCTACGCCGCTGTTCTACAACCGGAAGTTGAACGTCTACCAACGGAAGTTCTGGCCATGGTGTTCAGGTAAGTCATAATTATTGTTTTTATTTAATTTATTATTATATTGCAATTGTTATTGTAAATATTTTAGTCGTGTATTTTTGTTTAATTATTGATTTTTTTATTTTTCAGATATTTGGACGGAGATTCCCTGATGAAGGCCGCAAAAGCATCTATTAAATGGAGAAACGTCATACTGGGGGATCCGATTCTAAGAAAGACTTTGAAGAATAAGTTGAGGGATGAAAGACGAATGAGGATGGAATTCATACTGAGACCTCAACTAGGGGTTAGAGTGGAGCGTCCACAAGAACCGACCACAAGGATGTTTGGGAGAAACAGTTGCACCAACAAGAGGGTTGTGGTGGAAAGAAGAAACATATTCGAACGACCGCTTCAGTTAAATGGGGCGAGCATGAAACGGAGGAGAGAGGACAAGTTGGAGGTTCCTCATAAACCAAAGAAGTCAATGAGAATGTAATTATTTGTTATATATATAACTATGTATAATAATAAAATGACTGTATATATGTATATGTATGTAAATATGTAAATGTGACGAATAATAATAATAAGATTTTATTAAAATTGAGTTTTTCTTATTTCGTATTAACAACTGCATACGTTATTTTCTGATGCATATTGAGCAAAAACATCTATTGTGGTAAAAAACAGATGGAGTATAAATAACTGCAACGCCATTTTAACAAAAAAGAATCATATAACAATTTACAATCAAATCAAACAGTTAAATTAGTACAAGCACGTTTAAAAATTAAAATACATAACCTAACTATCTCAAGGAAGATTAATCGTTCTTTAGTGGCGATTACAACAGTAAATGTTTTGTAATATATGTAGAATAAGCCACCTGCCAATGCGGCATCACACGGAAACTGTTAGAATTTAAATAATTTAAAACTTCACCGAGTTTTATTATAGAGTTATAAGCACTTACCGGAAAAATTGTACCATTTATGTAGGGATGACTCTCACAAGCTTGCCTCTGAAACAATAAAAAATGGCAATCTTCTTTTTCTGATCAAATTAAGAATAAGAAGCTAAATTAACAGTATGGGATGCTTACAATTTCGGAATTTTCGGTCCTGTACAGTCCGTGAGCGAAAACGGCGACAACAAAAACATTAATAATAAAACTAACGAAAAGAGCTATAATCGATTCAACAAAAAAGTACATGTTTGCTTCTTTCACTTTTTCCGGTTTCCTTCTGTCAATTTCACGTGATTTTACCAAAGCGGAATGAAGATAGAGGTTATGTGGCATTATAACTGCGCCTAAAACAAGCAAAAACAAACAATAGTCGTTGCTAAGCAACACATTTATTGCTTAGCACTCAATAATCGCTGCTAAGCAACGCGTTTGTTGCTATGGATACTTCTTCTGTTAAGATCTCGTTGCTAAGTTAAGCTCCTAATTGTTTTAACAACAATTAACGCAATATTATTCAAATTTCGCGCTATTAACTGTTACAATTTATTAATTTTTTTAAAGTTATCCTACTTACCTACTATTCCGACAGCCTGTAATAGTGCAGAGGAATCACAGTCCTGACACCAGGGGAAAAACATACCCTTCATGACTAGCAATTGGTCTGGAGTTGAAATTATGTATTCATAGCCGAATGTGACCGCCATTACGCCGATAAGAAGTCCGAAAAATAGCTCTAATTTACGTAAACCATACTTGTCGAGGAATAAAAACGTGAAAGTGTCAATTATTGTGATAAGAACACCGCCCCATAATGGAATGCTATAATAAAAAAATGGAAAAAAAAAATAAATTAATATTTCCAATAATGTGAATTTTTATGGAGTTTTACAATTGTCTACTAAACCGTAATAATAATAATAATATTGGTATTATTAATATATTTATTTTCTATGTAAAATTCTTTGATACGGCCCTGTCTGATTCATTTACAAGTTGAAATTTTGGCGCATGCGCACATAATGAATCATTCTCGCGCCAGACACATTGACATTAGATTGTAGTTAATCTATAATCACTTAGAACTAAAAACTGTACTATTTAATTTACTTCTATTACATTTCTTTTTCTTCAGTTGTTTATTAATCAATGATTAAATAACTGCAAAATTATTAAATGGACTGGTAATGTTTGCTCATGCACCTAAACAATAGATAGTAAAGCGCATGCGTGGCCATTTTACATTTTCATATTTAACTGAACAGGAAACACTAGAACACCAGTGGAGGAAGTGTTATCCCGTTGGTCGGTTGTGTTGACGATGTGCACTAAAACTTGCACATGGCACTGTCATGTATTAATTGTGGAAAACATGTGCAGTATTATTAATGCTTCATCAATGTTATAAAACTAAAAGTTCAACGTTAATAAGCACTAAAGTTGTGGTTCTGTTTGGTCAGTTTTATGATTTGGTGTTCGTACTAAGTGTAGTGTTTAGCGAATTATGATTGATGGTATTTCGACACTAGAGTGCAACTTAACAGAAGAGTATGTGAATGTGAAATCATAAACATCAATCAGAAGTTATATATGAAGATTAATGGTAGGAATCTTGTAGGTTACGAACTTATAAATTAGGTATGATTTTCGTTAGATTGATATGTACAACGTAACAATAACCTTTTTCTATAAAAATATAACTATTCGTGCCAGTATGATTAGAACAATAAGTATTGTATTGTAAATTTTTCAACAAATTACGTATTATTTGTTACGGTCCTGGCAATTCTAGAACGTTCGTTAGGGTACGTCATTTCCTGTTCGTGCAGAGGTTTCTGGCAAAGTTGTTCGGTAGCCGCATGTTGTAGTGGGATGGCGGTGTTGTTTTGTTATAATATTAAATGTAGGACTAATTTTTACTATTTTAATTTATTATAACCTCAATTGATTAGGATATTATGCTGTATTAGCAATGGCATTGTTCCTTAATTTGTTTATTTAGTTGCAACAGTGGTTTAGGAAGTGTTTTGAATTTGTGCAAATGAATATGAAGTTAGCTGATACCTATAAGGAACGAAAGATAAAGGTATGCAACTGTAATTAACTATTCAAAAAAATTATGTGAATATGTACTCGTCTGGCTAGGTTAGGTTAGGTTGGGCTGTGTTGAGGATATATGATGGTTTGTCCGTATAAATTCGATTATTCGCTAATGGCTAGAGAGCTGTTAATAACATTGGAAGCATACTTTATTATTTCTTATTGTTAAAATTTAATCGGAGTACAAATTATGGGGCTATGGGCAAAAGATATCTTTCAATTTCGGAAAGTCATACATTGTACTGAGATAGGGGGCGTCATATGACGTCACAGACGTTTTCTCTTCTTCGTTATCGACTCTCTAACAACAGTCTTAATCATTTAAAACAGCCAGAATGAAGAAACGTTCAAACTGATAAGGTACGCTGGTCAAATCAGCACTTGTCCTATGCTGTTTTTAGAAATAGAACTACAAAAAACTCACGTTTTATTAGATAATAAATATAATGCGATGGCTGTGCCTATAACTTCTTGCATGTCGGACCCTATAATGGCAATTTCCACCATAATCCATAATAATAGTCTAGGAACCTTACGATACTGCCTGTAGCACATTTCGGCTAAATGTAACCCAGACACAACACCTAAAAATGAAATTAAAATTGTCACCATGCGTTTGTTAATTAAAACAAAGGAATTTTATAAAAAAACAGTTAAATAATTTTTTGTTTTTCGTTAATTACCTAATCGTGCTGCTAATCGCTGCATGACAAGACCTAATATTGTAGCACTTAAAAGTACCCATAATAGACGATATTGGGCTACAGTACCGCTCTGTAAGTCACTTTCTATATTACCCGGATCCAGATAGGCTATGGACATAAGAAATCCGGGTCCCGTGAAGGCCCATAATTTCCTGAAACTGAATCCCGTCTGAAACAAAAGCAACACTAATCGTTAGTTTTTTATTTTTCGACAAGGCAATGTCTACAGAATGATACGCCACTGGATACTTTTTACAGTAGGCGTTGAAGCGCTTTTGCTGAAAGCCTTAGAAGTGAAACTTAACAAGCAAAAGGAGAAACAGTAATTAAAGCAGAATGCGACCCAAAATCAAAAATAGATCTATTGGAAAAAGATTTTAGTTTAAGAGAGAGAAAAGAAGGAATTATTTACCGATCCAGTTTCGGGAATTTGGATTTTTTCATCGGCGAAATACGTTTGTTTGTTGACGGGACTTAGAAGGGTGTTTTCGGTTAATTTGGGTTTTGGTGACGATGTAGTGTCCCCAGAACCATTACCCTCCACATTTGGGTTGGACATCTGGAACACAATATTACATAAATTTATATTAGTAATAAATATTAATAAGACGGGAAGAAAGGGGAATTAAAAATATATATATCATGCCTTGTATATTTCTGTT